>NC_083589.1:26704775-26967275 GCF_027579695.1 Neoarius graeffei | reverse complement strand
AACCTCAGGAAATCTTTTAAATGTGAGGGTAAGAAATCATTCAGTGAAGGAAACTAATGAACAATTCTGATAACGTTTGGTAAGAAAACAAACATGATGAAAAGTCGTGCAGAGCATGATACTTGCGGAAATCACAAAGAAACGGAAGTTATGGCCGATTAGGTGTTTTTTCAAGATTTGACCTTGACCTTTGACCCACCAAAAACTAGTGATGCGTTTGTGTGACCCTAGTGAGTTGTCCTGTGCATTTTGGTGAAGATTGGTCAAGAAATGACGATGCTAGAGCACAAACAAACGAACATACTTGCAAAAATCTCCGATTTTCGCAAATAATGAACGAATTAAAAGCCACTTGTATGGTGCGAGTTGTGCTGATGCTAAGTGGCAAGCCAAATTTCTGCATGCAGTTTATGACACATTTACTAACAACCTTGATCTTTAATTAACATCAATGTTAATATTACTTAGGGTGTAGTCTACATTAAAAAGTAGCTGCGCTCCTGGTCCTGGTTGAAGTTTAGTGGTTCATTACTGCGATTGGTCAAATTGGTGTCGTTTTGAGCCAATGAATTGCATTCCTGCTTAAAAACAAGAGCTCTAAAGTGAAAATTGTGTCTATAGTGTTGCAAACAAGGACACATCATAAATAATGCTGAACCCCACCACCGCAATGATTAACTTCTCCATTGTACTTGGAAATGATTTAAATGGAACCAAAATTTAGATGACCGTATTCTTGAAAGTAAAGCACTTTTACATTTCGATTGGTTGCCACCAAACCCCATCATTGCTCATTACCAAAAAGTTGCTTCAATTTCAACTTTATCCTGATACCCCATCACCCGAGACATGCCACCAATGGTCATGCCACTGCTCATCGCCAAGTCATTACATTATATTACATTACAGGCATTTAGCAGACACTCTTACCCAGAGCGACGTACAACATACCCAGAGCAGCCTGGGGAACAGTTAGGGTTCGATACCTTGCTCAAAAGGTATTTCAGCCATTACTGCTGGTCCAGGGAATCAAACTGGTGACCTTGTGGTCCCAAAGCTGCTTCTCTCATCGTTAGGCCATGACTTAAAGACGTTGACTCACATGCAAAATAAACGACCTCCTATAGCTTTAATACTCTCGCCGCTTTTGATCAGAATGTATCATTAGAAATAACGAAACTCATCTTAATGCAGAAAAATGTGTTCACTTAAAAGATACAGTACACATCTTTTCTTTACAGCAGTCATAAGGCTTTACAGGAAGCGATTATTTGTGGTTAGTCATAATCACAAGGAGGTAAAATGTACACAAAGGCTGTACATGTTTACAAGATGTACAAAAAGTGGTTCAAAATTCAGGGTCGGGTGATTTAAAAACAATTCTAACAAAGTCCTCAAAAAAAAAAACAATCATGACTGCCAATTACAACAGATTACACTAGAGAACAGAGATATTGCTTTCTAAACAGTTTTGGATGCATGTATGGATTTTGGGCTGCTGATCAGGAAAATCACAAATTTTTTCCGATCATGTACCATTTTGAAGAAGCCTTTATTTATTTGTCACATGCACACTCAAACATAGTGAAATTCCTCCTCTGCATTTAACCCATCTGAAAGAGTGAAAACACGCGCGCGCGCGCGCGCACACACACAGCAGTGGGCAGGTATTCTACAGCACCCGGGGAGCAGTTGAGGGTTAGGTGCATTGCTCAAGGGCACTTCAGCCATGATACAGAGGGAAGGTAAAGTGCTGCTCAATCAATCAGCTCCCCTCATATTTTTTCCTGCTGGTCCTGAGAATCGAACCAATGACCCTTTGGGCCCAAGGCTGCTTCTCTAACCTTCAGGCCATGGCTACCCCCATGTAGCTATAACCTGCTTTTGTGATTTCCCATCATATTTGAAGTCTACTTGTATATTCCTGATAAAACCAGCTGGCCATGGACTCGGTGTAGGTGCTCTAATGTTGTAGTAGGCATGCCTGGGGATGCTCAGCCAGGTTAGATGCTGGGAGACAGGCTATAAAATCTGCTCAAATTTACAGATGCTGTTTGGATGTGGGCGGCACGGTGGTGTAGTGGTTAGCACTGTCGCCTTACAGCAAGAAGGTTCTGGGTTCGAGTCCAGTGGCCGATGGAGGCCTTTCTGTGTGGAGTTTGCATGTTCTCCCCGTGGCCGCGTGGGTTTCCTCCGGGTGCCCCGGTTTCCCCCACAGTCCAAAGACATGCAGGTTAGGCTAATTGGTGGCTCTAAATTGATCGTAGGTGTGAACACGAGTGTGAATGGTTGTTTGTCTCTATGTGGCAGCCCTGCAGTGATCTGGCAACTTTTCCAGGGTGTACCCCACCTCTCGCCCATAGTCAGCTGGGTTAGGCTCCAGCTTGCCCGCGACCCTGTACAGGATAAGCGGTTACGGATAATGGATGGCTGGATGTTGATGCACATGTTCTTCAGGCAACTTCATAGTAGGAAGATTTAATACAGCAGATGTGTCTCATCAGGTATACGCTAAAGGTTCAAAGATGCACCACTTATAGAGAAAGTCTACTTTGGATGTAAAACTGGCGACCGAGATGATCTCTGGGCTCCTCGCATTTGTTAAGCAACATGTGCAGGTCACCTTGAGAGCTTGGCTTGGAGGTACAAGAAAGTCAAGTCAAGTCAATGCCATTTGTTGTCCCAATGATCTGCTGAAAACAGAAGGATCACTTGACAGACTCTTACTTCTGCCTGTTCAACATATCTGGCTTCTCTGTACTAAAATTAGAAAGTCTATTGAATATCCCAATCTGGCTTCAGCCATGAGACCAGTGGTACATCATGACTGTTTGCCAGTACTGAAGCCACCAAAGATATGGAGCCAAAACAGGGCAGATGAAGATGCCACAATGCATAAACCAGATGTAGAAAGCTTTGAGACCGGTTATCCTCATCTGATAACACAGTCAGAATTAAATGACCTAATCAGGGACTTAGATTTGTCAAACACGAAAGCAGAACTACTTGGTTCAAGACTGACAGGTTGATGAGGTTTGCCGTCACCAGGTACCATCAAGAGCCTTTGACAAACGTCTTTTTTGTTTCTGCACCGCCACTGATGGATTGTTCATGGCTTTGGGTTATGTGCATGGCCCCCAAAAATGGTGTCTTTTTATAGATTTGTCAAAGTTACCCCTGTAAACCGCTACACAATGGCAACGTCCACCCTTCAGTACCCACTGGCTATTCAGTACATATGAAAGAAACCTACAATAACATAGAACTGTTGTACTGTAAGTATTTGTTTCAACAACAGTTATGACTGGAAAATCTATGGTGATCTAAAAGTATTGGCACTACTACTAGGCATGCAGACTGGATTCATAAGGTACCGTTTCCTTTGTGAAGGGGATAGCTCTGCTCAGGAACCACATTGCATTAAAAAGAACTGGCCGCTCTATAAGCTTTTCGTTCCAGCACGGCGCATAAACCACTTGTCGAACCAACAAAGATATTTCTGCCTTCTCTTCATATAAAACGTGGATTAGTTAAAAAAATAAATAAATAAATAAATATAATGTGTGTGAAAGCTATGAACAAAGACGGTGATGGAGTTTGCCGTTTGAGACGGATGTTTGAGAATAACTTATTTTTGGTCATATTTTAGCTCAAGCACAAACAAAAAGGAGCGAGTTTCTTTTGCTTCAGCCAGGGAGAGGCTATGACAAATGGTGAGGGATTGCCGTGTATCATCTTCGATGGAGGGGGAAATATTTTTGCTGGCAGCAGAAAGACACAACTGTAAACACAAAACATTATAGAAAATCCTAGACATGTGGACACCTATTCACGTTCATGCTCAGACTAGAGTCTTATACTTATTAATGTTTACAATTTGCAATTCTGCATCCAAACAGCAATGTTTCAGCAGATACAGTGTCTCCACAAAGTATTGAAAAGTTTTCGTTGTTGTTTTTTAAATTTATTTATTTGGTGTTTTTTCTACTTAAGCAGATTTTTTTTTTAATAAATGCCTATTTCCACCATTAAAAAAAAAAAGTCACAGTCTCTCATAATTATGAGAGACTATATCATAATTATGACTCATAATAATCATTTCATAAGAATGAGAATATTTTCTCAAAATTATGATACTCATTATTATGGGAGAGGAAGTCACTATTATGATAAGTTGTAATTTTGAGATACTAAATCACGAGCTAGCAAGTCATAATTATGAGATAGTGTATCATAATAATGAAATCCTCTCTCATGATTTAGTATCTGTCTTACCAAGCCATAATTATGAGATGGTATCTCGTAATGAAATTCTCTCTCATAATTACGACTTGGCAAGTCAGATACTAAATCATGAGATAGTGTCTCATAATAATGAAACCCTATCTCATGATTTAGTATCTGTCTTGCCAAGTCATAATTATGAGATAGTGTCTCATAATGAAATCCTCTCTCATAATTATGACTTGGCAAGTCATAAAGTTGTTCTTCTTATAAAAAAGTGTCAGACACTAAATCATGAGATAGGGTTTCATTATTATGAGACAGGATTTTATTATGAGATGCTCTCTCATAATTTAGTATCTGATTTGCCAAGTCATAATTATGAGATAGGATTTCATTACAAGATACCATCTCATAATTATGACTTGGCAAGTCAGACACAATCATGAGATAGGGTTTTCATTATTATGAGGTAGCAAGTCATAATTGAGATAGTGTCTCATAATAATGAAATCCTATCTCGTGATTTAGTATCTGTCTTGCCAAGTCATTATGAGATAAGAGCCTAATGATTATGACATAGAAAGTCATAATTATGAGACGTCTCATTACTATGAAATATTAAGTCACTTATGAGAAACCTTTTTTTTTTAAGACATTTTTAATCATTCTGAGGACATCCAAATACTTTAAGTTTATTTCTGTAGTGAGTCCCTTCAAAATGAGTAGAAAAATATCCTATTGTAATATACTTCAATTTGATGTTGCAATACAGCAGAAAAAGAAAATGATCACTGATGATTGGAGGGAATACTTTTGAGGCACTGTATATTTCTGCACATATTTCAAAATTGATAGATATTCTAATTTCATTGGAATTTAGTCATGTATTATGAATAACGTGTGTATTTTAATTTGCCATGTTCCCAGCGTTTATGCTGTTTTACAGCTATAAGAGTTGAAGATCTGGTGCTGAAGCTCGCCAAGACAGCTTTGAATAGTGTGCAGACTTTCAGACTTCTGATTCTGGTACACTACACACACACACACACCACTCAGACAAAACATTATGACCACTGACAGGTGACGTGAATAACATTATCTCATTATAATGGCACCTGTCAAGGGGTGGGATATACGAGGCAGTAAGAGAACAGTCAGTTCTTGAAGTTGATGTGTTGGAAGCAGGAAAAAAAAAATATATAGCCTCAATGAGGCTGTAGCTCATACCAATCTCTGCTGTGTGCACGCGCACGCGAGTTTGAAATCTGATCAATCCTGTGGGAGGAGTAGCGATTTTTGTGAAATTGCATATGACCCTTGTGAAGCCACATCCATGGCAGGTGGCACCACCTGGTGAACAACTCTTGTTGGAATGTGTCTTTAGAGTCTTCTGGGTGCATTTCAGTGAAAACATCCTAGCAGTTTATGAACAGTAGTGTTTGGTGTAATGAGTCACCCAAAATTTTCAAAACGCCCATAAAATGTTAAATATGACAGGTGGCGCCACCGTCTTGACGACGTTTATACACACCGACTTGGGGAACATTCCGTATGAGTTTGATCAAAATCTGATCGCTCCTGTAAGAGTAGCAGCGATTTTCATGAAATTGCACGTGACCCCTCTGGAGCCTCATTCATGGCAGGTGGCGCCACCTAGTGAACAATTCTTGTTGGAATTGAGTCTTCTGGGTGAGTTTCAGCGAAAACTTCCCAGAAGTTTACGAAGAGTAGCCTTTACAAAGAGTAACGAGCCACCCGAAAATTTCAGACGTCCATAAAATCGTAAATATGACAGGCGGTGCCACAGTCTTGACAACTTTTATGCACACCCACCTGGGGAACATTGTATGCGAGTTTGATTGAAAGCTGATCAATCCTGTAGGAGGAGTAACTATTTTTGTAAATTGTGGACGGACGATGGATGCTCGCATAAACGCTAAAAAATAAAATTAAAACGGGCAAGCGTAAAGGTCCTGAGCAACTTTGACAAGGACCAAATTGTGATGGATAGATGACTGGGTCTGAGCATCTCTACAGAAAAGCTACTGTAGCACAAGCTGCTGACAAAGTTAATGATGGTACCTTTCTGTTTTAACCAGCAGTTTGTGCTACAGTAGCACAGCTGGTTTGGACCATATAGACTAGGCATTGTATCCCATGCGAATCAATGAGCCTTTGACACCCATGACCCGATCACTGGTTCACCGGTTGTCCTTCCTTGGACCACTTTTGGTAGGTACTAATCACTGCATACCGGGAACACCTCACAAGATGTTCCAGTTTGTTCGATGCTCGGACCCAGTCATCTCGCCATCACAATCTGTCCCTTGTCAAAGTCACTCAGATCCTTACGCTTGCCCATTTTTCCTCCTTCCAACACATCAACTTCAAGAACTGCCTGCTCTCTTACTGCTTACTATATCCCACTCCTTGACAGGTACCACTGTAATGAGAGAATCAATCAATGTGATTCACTTCACCTCTCAGTGGTCATAACGTTATATCTGATCAGTGTACAGTGATGCAGTAATGATGCTCACTTATGTCTTACATTGAGTACGTGTTAAACATTGTCAATACCTGATTACATCACCCAACCCGGCTTCAAAATGATAAAGTCTCTTCAGAAAGCAGTCAGAGAGATAATAATGATAATAAATACGTCTCTAATGCGGGGCGGCACGGTGGTGTAGTGGTTAGCGCTGCCGCCTCACAGCAAGAAGGTCCAGGTTCGAGCCCCGTGGCCGGCGAGGGCCTTTCTGTGTGGAGTTTGCATGTTCTCCCCGTGTCCGCGTGGGTTTCCTCCGGGTGCTCCGGTTTCCCCCACAGTCCAAAGACATGCAGGTTAGGTTAACTGGTGACTCTAAATTGACCATAGGTGTGAATGTAGCAATTGACCATAGGTGTGAATGTGAGTGTGAATGGTTGTCTGTGTCTATGTGTCAGCCCTGTGATGACCTGGCGACTTGTCCAGGGTGTATCCCGCCTTTTGCCCGTAGTCAGCTGGGATAGGCTCCAGCTCGCCTGCGACCCTGTAGAACAGGATAAAGCGGCTAGAGATAATGAGATGAGATGAGACGTCTCTAATGCAAACCATACAAATATTCACTTCGAACTAATTTCCTTCTCCTCACTATGCATTCTCTGGTGCACTTTTAAGTACCATGATCTGTAAAAACTTTTGTCGCACTGCTCACACTGATAAGGCTTCTCTCCACTATGCTTTCTTCTGTGAATCTTTAAAGACCCTGGATGAGAAAAGCACTTGTCGCATTCTGAACACCGGTAAGGCTTCTCTCCGGTATGGATCCTCTGGTGAACTTTTAACGCGCTCGACTGAGTAAAACTCTTCCCGCACTGCGTGCAATGGTACGGCTTGTCCCCAGTATGTATCCTCTCGTGACCCTTCAATAAGCCTGCATGAGAGAAACCCTTTCCACACTGGGAGCACTGGTACGGCCTCTCTCCAGTATGTATTCGGACGTGAATTTTCAGCGACGTAAGATGGGAAAAATTCTTCCCGCACTGAGTGCAATGGTAAGGCTTCTCGCCACTATGGATCCTCTCGTGAACTTTTAGAGAGCTCGGGTGAGAAAACTGCCTTCCGCATTCGGAACAGCTATACGGCTTCCCTCCGGTGTGCGATCCTTCGTGATCTTTTAGGGAGCTCGGATGCGAAAACCTTTTCCCACACTCGAGGCAACAGAAAGGCTTCTCTCCGGAATGCATGCGCTGGTGCTTTTTTAAAAAGGCACGTCTGGAAAAGCTCTTCCCACACTCAAGGCACTGGTACGGCTTCTCGCCCGAATGGATTCTCTCGTGCAATTTCAAGGAGCCTGAAAGAGCAAACCTCTTCCCACACTGAAAGCACTGATACGGCTTCTCTCCCGTATGTGTCCTCTTGTGACCCGTTAACGACGCCAGATGAGAAAACCTCCTCCCACAGTGCAAGCATCCGTAAGGCTTCTCTCCAGTGTGGACTCTCAGGTGTGTTTTTAACAACTGCGTTTTCGAAAAAGTCTTCTCACACTGAGGGCAGTGGTACAGATTAGTGGTGGTGGTCTTCTCGTTGGTGCCTGCCTCTGTTAAAACAAGAACCCTGTGAAAGCTTTGATTAGTCATTTCTTCATTACACTCTGTTTTTCCTCCCGGTTCCTCCGACACCTTTTGCTCTCCATCTTCCTCCTTCAGCTGCACAGCAATACCTAGAATAGAGGTAGCAATATGAAATTAATTCCTTAAAATGTTAGTGTTAACTCCTGCAGTAGATAATCCTGAAAAGAAGAACGTCTTTACTATAAGATTAACATTTTCTTCAGCTTTCTTGTTGTGAAGTGAACGTGATCCATTCATGAATTAAATCATGTGATTCAGTATCACGCTCGGTTTTTACGATTTGAGGAAACATCCCGAGAAAAAACTGAAATCTGGAGTGTGCATAGGTATTCACCCCCTTTTGTATGAAACCCCTAAATAAGAGTTTGCTTGAGCTGCTTTTGGGGACGCTCCCACTCAGAGATTTGGCGTCCTATAAGGATTGGAACTACTAGATCACATATTGTGACCAAGCACACACACACATTAAATACGAGTTTGTTTGTTTTTTTAAATTTAATTTTTGTTTCTTTTTCAATAATAAACTTATAAAATGTCATCATAAAATTACTTATGTATTAATTTCCAATTGTTTATCTCTCATTTTTGGAATAATTTTATCATGAAAGTTTGGATTTTTGATACAATCTACAGTAGAAGCAGGTGTTTGACATTCTCTTTTACACCACAAGTTGTACATTGACTGGAGGTCTCATCTCATTATCTGTAGCCGCTTTATCCTGTTCTACAGGGTCGCAGGCAAGCTGGAGCCTATCCCAGCTGACTACGGGCGAAAGGCGGGGTACACCCTGGACAAGTCGCCAGGTCATCACAGGGCTGACACATAGACACAGACAACCATTCACACTCACATTCACACCTACGGTCAATTTAGAGTCACCAGTTAACCTAACCTGCATGTCTTTGGACTGTGGGGGAAACCGGAGCACCCGGAGGAAACCCACGCGGACACGGGGAGAACATGCAAACTCCGCACAGAAAGGCCCTCGCCGGCCACGGGGCTCGAACCCGGACCTTCTTGCTGTGAGGCGACAGCGCTAACCACTACACCACCGTGCTGCCTTGACTGGAGGTTTTTTTTTTTAAAGAAATTGTGTATCATTAAGTAGACATTTTCCAAATCCAAGTCTTGTAATTATCCTTTGTCTGTTTCTGTTTTTGTCAGAATATGTGGTACGTGTTGTAATATTTGGTTCAAGCTGGTAGAAGAACCTACCAGTTTGAGAATTATCCCATCTGTCTTGCCATATTGTAAAAATAACATCTTTGATGCGTTTTGTAATATCAGAAGTGGTAAAAGGGTAATGAAATGTCATAATAGGTTTTATTTACTGATCTTTTGGCCAATTTATCAGCCATTTCATTTCCTATAATACCCACATGAGCTGGAATCCAACAAAAAAAACCTTACCACCCATAAGATTAAACTGGTACATAAGATATTGGAAATCTAAGGCTACATCCACACGACAACGGCAACGAGATTTTATTTTAAAAAAATATCGCGTCCACATGGGCAACGGATCAGTAAAATATCAGGTACATATGGCAACGCAACGCTTGCTGAAAACGATGCAATACACATGCCACACCTCTACGTGCGCTGTAAGACGGTCCCATCGGAGACACCAGAACAATAGAAGTAGGACGCATGCGCATAAACCCCTTCTTCTACCCGGCGTGAAGCACTCACAGGAACAAACACACAACAACAAGAAGAAGATGGCTGCGACTACGCGAGGAAATCGTGCCTTCTGTGTGTACAAATTAGTTTTATTAGTGTGCATAGTTTTATATAACTTAATTTTCTTATTGTGTGTGAACATTTTGAAAAGCATTTTTATATAATTTATATAACTTTTTATATTGCGTGTGAACATTTTGAAAAGCAGTCTTATCCAATAAAAAAAAAAAAATTCAAGAAATGGTTCAGTTACTTGTTTATTTAAAAGAAAAGCGGTATACAAAAGTGAATGCAATGCAGTGGTTCATACAAAACAGCGAGAGTGCTGCTTGTTCTAGTCATGTGGTTGTGACGTCATCGTAAACAAATCCGTTCTACTCATCCAGACGACTTCGCAACGGCGCCGTTGCCAGATTTTTCCACTCTGGAACCCGTTCTCGTTTTGGGGCACCCAAAACGCCAGTGCCATGTGGACGCCAGGCCGAAACGATAAACAATTTTATCAGATTCACCTGAATCCGTTGCCATGTGGACAGCCTCTAATAATTCTGTGTCATTATCTTCCTTTTGAATTTTTTGTAAGACAGACAAGGAATCAGAAAATATCACACTTTGAGAGGGAGGTTTATCAAGAAGTTAGTTCTAAAGCCTTTGTAATTGCTAGTAACTCAGCTCTAAAAATAGTCCCGTGTGAGATTTTATAATATTTTTGAATGTTTAGACTTGGAATTACAATGCCAGATGCACAATCGAAATCTTGTTTTGAACCATCAGTAATATATGCAAGTGCTGATTGTATTTGAGTTGAATGTGTTCTAATGCCGACTAACATGTAGCAACTACTATCCTCTCGTTTAGAGATTTTCGGGACTAAACCTAAGTCAACTTTTGGAGATTGGGATTCCCAGAATGGGAAAGGATCAACCAAAGGATTACAAGCTGGAACCGGAAGACTATTAACCAAACGAACAACTTTAGAAAATATAGGATGAAAGTGAAGATTAAGATCACAATTTTGTTCTTCTAAAAAACATTTTTTTTTGTTGGATGATCTTCAAAATATCTATATTTAACTGCACTTTGAGTTTGTTTGAATTCTCTACTTGGATCCAAAGGCATAATAGAGCAGTCTATCTCCAAAACAGAGATAGTACATTTAGGACAGTACATTTAAGAGTGCAGATTCTAAGGCTACATCTACACGACAACGGCAACGAGATTTTTTTTTTTAGCAGGTAAAAAAAAAAAAAAAAAAAATCGCGTCCACATGGGCAACGGATCAGTAAAATATCAGGTCCATATGGCAACGCAACGCTTGCTGAAAACGATGCAATACACATGCCACACCTCTACGTGCGCTGTAAGACGGTCCCATCGGAGACACCAGAACAATAGAAGAAGTAGGACGCATGCGCATAAACCCCTTCTTCTACCCGGCGTGAATGAGTGAGTGCTGCTTGTTCTAGTCATGTGGTTGTGACGTCATCGTAAACAAATCCGTTCTACTCATCCAGACGACTTCGCAACGGCGCCGTTGCCAGATTTTTCCACTCTGGAAACCGTTCTCAAAAATATCTTTGTGGGGCACCCAAAACGCCGGTGCCGTGTGGACGCCAGGCCGAAACGATAAAAAATTTTATCGGATTCACCTGAATCCGTTGCCGTATGGACAGGGCCTAAGGCATTGATTTTGAATAACATCTAATTGTCTTTTCCTAGAAATACATGCAGTATCAAACTTCACAAACCATAAGACATTATAAAATTAAAGTTTTATAGAGAATGATCATTGTTTCTTTGTCAATACCCCACTTGCTGCCACATAGAACTTTAAAAACGTTTATTCTTTTACGACATTTAGTTATGAGATAAATCAATGAGTTTTCCATGCAAGTTTGGAGTCAAAATAAAGGCCTAAAAACTTGACTTTTTTTTTTACCATTATACATCAATTTTACATCATATTTTTTACCTTTATGGAATAAAACCACAGAGGATTTACTTTCAGAGATTTTAAAACCCCATTTATCACACCAAGATTTGATGAAATCTAAAGCCTGTTGTATATGTTTCTGTAGAAAATTTATGTTTTTTCCAGATTTCCAAATTGCTGTATCAGCAAAAATAGAGAAAGACACATTAGAAAGAACAAGGTCATTTATAGCAATCAAAAACAAAATTGGACTGATAACACGTCCTTGTGGAACACCATTTGGAACTTCAAATAAAGAAGATAACGAGGAACCTACTTTGACTCTGATATATCTATCAGACAGAAAAGAATTAATCCAATTAAAGATAGAATCAGAGATACTAATATTATGTACCTTATATAATATACCCTTCCTCCATGCCATGTCATAAGCCTTTTCTATATCAAGAAAGACTGCCAAGACTTTATGTCCTCTTCCAAAACTTTTAATATCATCACTAAGTCTCAGGAGACGATCCAAGGTACATCTTTTTCTTCTAAATCCAGATTGGTTTTTGTTAAATAGTTTATGTTTTTCGCAAAACCAATTTAGGCGATTAGTGACCATTCTTTCAAGAATTTTACAAAAGTTTGAAGTTAAAGCAATAGGACGATAAGAAGCAGGATCTGATTTAGGTTTTCCAGGTTTTAAGACAGGAACAACATGAGCAACTTTCCAATCTTTAGGAACAATTCCTTCCATCCAGGTTTTATTTAAAAAAAAAAAAAGTCCAGAATAAATTGCTTAGAGTAGGTAGACACATGTTGGAACACGATATAACAAAGATTATCAGGTCCAGGAGAGGCGTTTTTACATTTTCTTAAGGCTTTATTGAATTCATCCAAAGTGAATTTATAATTTAATGTAGACTTAGAAATCAGTAGACTTTGTAAATATATGATTATTTTACTCTTCAAACTTGTTTTTATGATCTAGAAATTCTTCTGTATAATTAGAATCACTACTAACTTTAGCAAAATGCGAAGCAAGGACTTCTGCTTTTTCAAAATTACTTTTAGTATAATTATCCTCATCTTTTTTGAATTCAGGTATATTATCACCTTGATTATAATTCATATTTCTTATTAATTTAAAAATTTTTGATAAGTTTGAGCTTTCATTTAATCTACTACAAGAACTATACCAAAACATTCTTTTCCATTTTAACTATTTTTGTTGCCATTACTCTTATATTTATAAACTGTTCTGTGTTAAAATTCTTACATACTTTACGTTTTGCTTGATTTCTCTCTTTCACTGCATTTTCACAAGTTTCATTCCAAAAAGGTTTACTTCTTTTTATACCTTTTGATTTTGGTATGGAGATAGTGGCAGCACAATTAATTGCTGCAGTGATATTACAATTAATTATGTTTGCACTTCGCCACCCAGCTCGCCTGTGCATTACCACTGATGGGAATAAACATCACTTCGACGCCCCAGAGGCAGCAGAAACGTTCTACAAGCCAGTTAAAACCTCTGTGACCAATCCCGCTGAAGATGATTAGTGCCTGTGGACATGGATCAGAGACAGTTTGCTGTGACTAAAGAGGTCTGCTTTTCTCAATATTTGTTAGGTATGTTCCGGAGAAATGCTATGGCCTTAAAGTGCCGTACATTTTCTAACACTAGGCGGACTGTTTGCGAACATGACGTTGGTCTCAGCAACAAGTGACTAATTTGTTTTTACGTTAAGGAGACGGACTTGGACTTCTGAAAGATTAACAGCGAATTTTGTATTTAGGTAAACTAGGGAAACTTGTAATTGTATCATGTGCATATTTAATGTGCTTGAATATGCAGGAGCTGTCTTGAAGCTTTTAAGTTTTGGTTAGACATGAACGTTGCGTTGTGTTGGAAGTGCCATTGGAAGAGGGACCTGCAGCTCGCTTCAAAGGAAGGATGAGCATAGGACTTTAAAACTAGCAGATTGTTCTAATGCTGCTGCTTAATTCTCATCTCATTATCTGTAGCCGCTTTATCCTGTTCTACAGGGTCACAGGCAAGCTGGAGCCTATCCCAGCTGACTACGGGCGAAAGGCAGGGTACACCCTGGACAAGTCGCCAGGTCATCACAGGGCTGACACATAGACACAGACAACCATTCACACTCACATTCACACCTACGGTCAATTTAGAGTCACCAGTTAACCTAACCTGCATGTCTTTGGACTGTGGGGGAAACCGGAGCACCCGGAGGAAACCCACGCGGACACAGGGAGAACATGCAAACTCCGCACAGAAAGGCCCTCGCCGGCCACGGGGCTCGAACCTGGACCTTCTTGCTGTGAGGCGACAGCGCTAACCACTACACCACCGTGCCGCCCGCTGCTTAATTCTATGTTACTTTTTTTTTTTCCCCTTCTGGGTTTGAGATTGGGTGGTGGGGGGTTACACTGGTCTCAATCATAATACTTAAACTGTTAAAGGGCTCCTGACAGCAAAAAAATATATATGTTATTGTTAATTTCAGCCATATTGAGTTGAATAAAATGACATTTACTTCACACATCGCGCGACAGAATAGTAACAAACATCGTTTTGAATGGCCCGCCACGCAGATAAATTGATATAGCGAGCCAACCCACGGCCGAGGAAGAAGGCGGATATGACCTCACATGCAGAACCGCTGACAGACATTTTCTCAACTTCTCGTTGTTCACCAGTGCTTTGCAAGTGAATATTTTTGCGTCCGAGTCGTTTATTTTGGTGAATATGCCTGCTTGTTGTGTGGCTGGATTTTGCTCAAACACCAGGGAAGCCGGGTATAGTCTGTACACCTTTCCCAAGGATCCCATCAGATGCGAAGAGTGGGCAAAACAAAGTGCGCCGGACACGGGACATGTGGACTCCCAATGACAGATGGGCCTCTGACAGACGTGACACTTGTTTGATTAGTTGTCGATTGATGATTTTTCAGTGTAGATCTGCATCTCGTAATGAGATATTTACTAATAAATAATAGCAATCGGTGAATTTGTTCATGATTCAAAGTTCTGCCACAGTTCCGCTGCAATACCGTGTTGGCTGGACTTTATAGGCCTAACATGCAATTGAATTTCATCAGTTCATAGAAATTTTTATTCTTATCAAATAAAAACGTGAGAAAACGGCCCAAATCTAAAAGACCATGAACTTTCAAGAGAGCATATTTTTTTAAAAGGAAATCAGTGTGGTAATATTGTCCGCATGCCCCCCCCCAGAGGACTAGCACTATTATTATTATATTATCATTCAGTGTTTTGGAGCCTCCCGATGTCAGCTGGGATCACGACGTCCTCTGCATTGGGCCCGTCGTCGTCTGTGTCCGAGTCGGAAATCTCGCCTTCTGCAGGCAAATCGTCCAGATACGGCTCAAAATGATAAGGCAAAATGCCACCCACTGCTTCGTCTTCATGTAATCCGACATGTCCAGTGTCAACCTCAAAAAGGGCCTCAGTTTCTGAAGACTGGTCAGAAAATCGCTCTGTTTCATTGGCCATAGCTGCCTGGAAGGCCGAGCAGTCGTTCTGCATGTGACGTCACGGCAAATATGGCGGCCACTGACGGCGGCTTAGCGCTTGGCCAGATTGACGCAACTTCGCACAAAGACAAATCTACTGATTTCGTTCTGTTGGTGGTTAGTTCTATCATGAAAGTGATAAAAGTGGTGTTTGTAGTTTTATTACAGAAACCTATTTTAGAGCATAATTTTGCTGTCAGGAGCCCTTTAAGCAAAGCACGATTTTACATGAAACATTCTCATCTCATCATCTCTAGCCGCTTTATCCTGTTCTACAGGGTCGCAGGCAAGCTGGAGCCTATCCCAGCTGACTACAGTCGCCAGGTCATCACAGGGCTGACACAGACAACCATTCACACTCACATTCACACCTACGGTCAATTTAGAGTCACCAGTTAACCCAGGGGTGGGCAATTATTTTTTTCCATGGGGCCACATGAGAAACAGAAAATTTTGTGGCGGGCCGGACCAAAAGGCTGAACTAAATTCTGCATAATATTAATTGTATTTCTTTATATAAAGCAGTAAATAACATTGTTTTTACAAGCTGCTAAGACTGGTAAGAGTATGGGAAAAAACGAGGTTGCCTTACAAAAAAAATGTAATTTATTCAATCAAATTTCCCAAAACAATGGTTAACAAAATGTGAACGTTTGTACCATTTTTTTTCAGTCACATTCACCCCAAAACACAGTAAAGACATCACAATATTGTCTTTCTACTCCACATATCAAACAAGATACATCATATTATAATAATGATGCCGTGTCGATTCGGTGTAGGAATCAGATCTACAGATCGGCTCGGGCTCCGGCACTTGCTAGTGACGTCACGCTATGTGATTGGCTGGACCGTTTGAAGGATGACGTACAAGTTTGTGGTTGGTCTGGACAAATTACGGAAGTAGTTATCGCGGGATTAGGTTTCGTGGGATTTCATGTCACACGCATTGTGTTTTTGTTGAACACAACTTCAAAATAAAAGCAATGCACATTCAGTCCATGCATGAGGTAAAATTAGAAAATACGTTTATTTTGTAATTTCTAATTAACCTTACGTGGGCCGGTCAGAATGAACCAAAGGGTCGGATGCGGCCCACGGGCCGGAAAATGCCCAGGTCTGAGTTAACCTAACCTGCATGTCTTTGGACTGTGGGGGAAACCGGAGCACCCGGAGGAAACCCACGCAGACACGGGGAGAACATGCAAACTCCACACAGAAAGGCCCTCACCGGCCATGGGGCTCGAACCCGGACCTTCTTGTTGTGAGGCGACAGCGCTAACCACTACACCACCGTGCCTCCCTACATGAAACATTATCTATGGAATTTAATGTGTTTTTCCAGAGATTATATCACTAGAATCCCATGATTAATACAAATACTGGTTATGGGTTGGAAAAGCTACATGTCAAATTCATATCATGGAATGTTAGAGGGTTAAATGGTCCTGTTAAGAGGGCAAAAGTGTTCCAGCATATCAAACTGCACAGGGCAGATATTATTTTTCTTCAGGAAACCCACCTTAAATTGAGTGATCATACAAGGCTTAGGCGCCCATGGGTGGGACAAGTATTTCATTCTTTATTTAACTCAAAAGCTAGGGTGACAGCTATCTTGATTTCTAAAAAGTTACAGTTCATTCCCGAACACATAATACCTGACCGGAATGGGCACTTCATTATTGTCTCGGGAAGATTTTATTTACCAGTCACACTAGTGTGTGTGTATGCTCCCAATGTTGATAAATTTATGACCACACTCATCTTTAATCCCAAATATGGACACACATTATTTAATTTTTGGGGGAGACCTAAATTGTGTTTTGGACACTCAGTTGGATCGCTCCAGCTCTAGGGTGACAAATCTATCAAAAATGGCGACGACATTGAAATCATTCATGGAAGACTGTGGAGGTTGCGATCCTTGGAGATATTTACATCAAAACACTAAGGCATATTTGTTGTTCTCACATGTATTCAAGGATAGACTCTCTCTTTATTGATAAGATATTGCTGCCGTCTGTGCACTCTTCTGAATATTCAGCAATAGTAATTTCAGATCATCCTCCTCTCCGTGCTTCCACGGAAGGTGGTCGCATTTTCTCTGCTCTCCCTCTCCCTCCTTTTTTCCCTGCTTGTGCTTCTTTGTCTCGTCTGCTGTACTTTTTGAAGAGACTCTCCCCGCATTACCTTCTAAACTAAAAAAAAGCATGGAATTGATAAACTGGTCTCCTAACGAAATTGACACAGTTTTCTCAACGAGAAGCCTGGGTTCGGGGGAACCCGCTTGTCCTGCCGGAACGTTCGCGGCTGGTTACACGATGGACACGTGGGAGCGGTGGAGGGTCGTGTGCCTGGCGATTCTTTCTGTGGAGGACATTGAAGATACCTACCTATTCGGAACCATGATTGCAGGACTTTTGCTGATTGGATTAGGCATTGCCCTGGCATATCGAGGAAATCAGACAACGGTGACAGCTGTTCAAAGCCCCACAAAGCTGCCCGATATGATTGAAGCGGTGGGCAAAGCTGTCGGCACTCAGACTCTGGCTATTCAGAACTTGAACCACAATATGGTTGTTATCTTGGAGAAGCTTTCGGCTTTGCAAGGAATAAGTATTTCGGAGATCAATTTGAACAGAATGAACAGATATGGACGAGCGGTGTGGACGTGCAAAGACTGCGTCTGGAAAGACCAAACAATTTCTCCCTTATCGACATTCGGCTCCCTGAGACACCTGAGACAGCACCGGCCTCGGTTAAGGCCGTTGCTGAGACAACATTTCCCCCTGAAGGTCACTGCTGGGAGACACTCTCGCATTCCTTGTCCAACTTTCCGCGATCACCGTTTTCATCCCCAGTGTGACAAGCGGGTGCGTGACCAGCGCCCTCATGGCTGCAGGAGCGGACGGCTGCTTGCTTGCGCTGGGTTACCTCTACCTCCTCCTCTACCTCCTCCCCTACCCCCTCCTTTCCCCCCCTCAAGTCCCGTTTTTTAAAGTGTACTTGTGTTATCATGTGCTTATGTGCGGAGGTTTTCTTAAATGTTCCCACACTGTACTCCTGACAGGAGCATAGTGGGGGAGTGTTTTTTTTTCTCATCTCTCCTCATGTTACTACTGTGTTTCTTTTTCTTTTATCCCTGTCTTCCTGTCCTGTTCCCCTCTGTAAGGACAGGTTGATGGTCAATTTCACTGGTACAGTGATAATAAAGGGTTCATTCTCTCTTGCTTGACCTCAGATTTGACTCTCTGGCAGCTAGAAATCCACAGTGGAGACTTAACACATTTTTACTGTCTATAGATACTTTCTGCACTTCAATAACTCAAGCAATAGAGGAATTTTTACATTTTAACCATTCAGATGAGAGCAGTCCATCATTACTATGGGAAGCCTTGAAAGCTACTATCAGAGGAAGAATAATTTCTTATTCTTCTTATCATAATAGGCTGCGCTGAAAGACAAACTGATATAATTGAAATGATATCTGAAATTGATAGACAATATGCTATAGCTCCCACTCCAGAGTTATACCAACAAAAAGTGAACCTCCAAACCCAGTTTGATCTTTCTTCTACAGAGAAGGCAGAGCAAACAATACAGAGGTCAAAAGGGAAACTTTATGAATGTGGTGATAAAGCCAGTCGCCTGCCGGCTTTCCAGCTCAAACAAGCAGCATCACGACATATCCCACAGATCTATGATAATTCTAATAGATGTCCCTTAAAAGTTAGTGCCACCTTCAAGTCATACTACTTCAAACTCTATACTTCTGAGCCCCCCCATACAGACATAAACATGGACACATTTCTAAATAGCATAGATATGCCAACCATTGATATACTAACACGAATATCACTAGACCAACCAATTACGCTGGGAGAAATATATAGTGGTATAAAGGAAATGAATAATGGTAAAACCCCTGGACCAGATGGATTCCCGTCTGAGTTCTATAAAAAAATAAATAAATAAATAAATAAATAAAATCTCAATACAGCTAGCTCCATTACTACTAGACATGTTTAATCATTCTCTATCCCTGGGGACTTTGCCAAACACTTTAACAGAGGCCACTATTTCAGTCATTCTCAAAAAAGACAAAAACCCTGCAGAATGCAGTTCCTACAGACCCATCTCTCTTTTAAACGTTGATGTTAAAATACTTGCAAAAATTCTGGCAAAAAGGTTAGAACCATGCCTCCCCTCCATCATCTCTGAGGATCAGACCGGCTTCATTAGAGGGTGTCATTTGTTCTCAAATATACGCCGTCTGATACAGTTGTGTTCAAAATTATTCAACCCCCAATGCTGTAAAGGGTTTTAGGGAATTCAGTGTACATTTGTAATTGTGTTCATAATGACATCTTACAAGGACTTGTTAAAGAACCAAATGCAACTAAAATGACATCAATTGCTTTTGTAATAAAGTATTAAATGGCCTTTTTGTGATTTCTTCATTGACAATTATTCAACCCCTTTAAGACTACCACTCTTAAGAACAGAGGTTCATTCAAGTGTTTTCAATCAGGTATTGAAAACACCTGTGGATGTCAACGAGCATCAATCAAGCATAATAAGCACCAATTAGGCAGATTTAAAAGGACTGTGATACTCAGCTCCTTCTAGACATTTACTGGTGTGTTGACAAACATGGTGAAGGCAAGAGAATGGTCCCAGAAGACAAGAGAAGAGGTTATTTCTCTTCACAAGAATGGCAATGGATATAAGAAGATTTCCAAAATGTTAAACATTCCAAGAGATACTATCGGAAGCATCATCTGTAAATTCAAGGCAAAGGGCACAGTGGAAACGCTACCTGGTCGTGGCAGAAAGAAGACCCTGACGGCGACTGCTGTGCGCTACCTGAAGCGCCAGGTGGATAAAAATCCCTGTGTGACTGGTGAGGAACTGAAAAAAGATCTGTCAGATGTGGGCATTGAGGTTTCAGCACAGACAATAAGGCGCACACTGCGTAATGACGGCCTCTATGCCAGAACTCCCAGGCGCACCCCCTTGCTGACTCCAAAGAATAAGAAAAGTCGACTGCAGTATGCCAAAAGTCATGTGGACAAGCCACAAAAGTTTTGGGAAAGTGTTCTGTGGACTGATGAAACTAAATCAGAACTGTTTGGGCCCATGGACCAGCGCTATGTTTGGAGGAGGAAGAACCAGGCCTATGAAGAAAAGAACACCTTGCCTACCGTGAAGCATGGCGGGGGGTCAATTATGCTTTGGGGCTGTTTTGCTTCTAATGGTACAGGGAAGCTTCATCGTGTGCAGGGTACCATGAATTCTCTTCAGTACCAGGAAATCTTGGAAGAAAATGTGATGGAGTCTGTCACAAACCTGCAGCTTGGGAGACGTTGGACCTTTCAACAGGACAATGATCCTAAGCACACATCCAAGTCCACTAGAGCATGGTTGAAGATGAAGGGCTGGAACATTCTGGAGTGGCCATCGCAGTCACCAGACTTAAATCCGATTGAGAACCTCTGGTGGGACCTAAAGAAGGCAGTTGCAGCGCGCAAGCCTAAGAATGTGACTGAACTGGAGGCTTTTGCCCATGAAGAATGGGCTAAGATACCCGTTGGTCACTGCAAGACACTTGTGTCAAGCTATGCTTCACGCTTGAAAGATGTTATAACTGGAAAAGGATGTTGTACTAAGTACTAAGAATGAATGTCACTTGGGGGTTGAATAAAACTGATAACGATGTGAGCACAGAAAAGACATTTGTGGTCATTTTATTATAAATGTTATGTTATATTTGTCTAATTTACAAGTGCCTCTTTGATTTAATTGTAAATAAGATGACTGAAATGATCAAAATCAATGTCAAACTGGCCAAAACACTTAATTTCAGTGGGGGTTGAATAATTGTGAACACAACTGTAAATATAATTTCTGCACCATCTACAGCAACAAAGCCTGAAGTAGTACTCTCATTAGATGCAGAAAGAGCCTTTGACAGGGTTGAATGGGGGTACTTGTTTAAATTGCTGGGGGAGCGTCGTGGCTCAGGTGGATAAGGCGCCATACCATAAATCCGGGGACCCGGGTTCGATTCCGACCTGAGGTCATTTCCCGATCCCTCCCCATCTCTCTCTCCCACTCATTTCCTGTCTCTACACTGTCCTATCCAATAAAGGTGAAAAAAAGCCCAAAAAAAATCTTAAAAAAAAAAAAAAATTGCTGGGAAAATTTGGATTTGGTCAAAAATTTATTTCTTGGGTGCGCTTGCTTTATACCTCACCTCAAGCTTGTGTCCACACAAACAACCAATACTCATCGTATTTTTCACTGTCCCGTGGAACTCGTCAAGGCTGTCCGCGATCACCTTTATTATTTGCGCTAGTCGTTGAACCCTTAGCCATAAAACTGAGAACATCAGCACATCTGCAGGGCATACGGCGAGGAAATGTGGAGCATTACATCTCCCTGTACGCAGATGATCTTTTACTTTACATCACAGACCCAGTCATTTGTGCTAACAGAATAATTCAGATCTTGGATGATTTTGGCACTTTTTCAGGGTACAAAATCAATCTCCAAAAAACCAGTGTGTTTCCCAATTATTGCTTTAGCAAAACAGCTTACACAGAGACAGATACCCTTCCATCTCACTTCAGACAGCTTCAGATATTTGGGGATTAACATTGCCCATTCATTTCAGGATCTACATAAACTTAACTTTGATAAGCTACTAACCAAGGTGAAAGCAGAGCTACAAAAATGGACCAAGTTGCCACTGTCATTGGCAGGCAGAGTGCAGACCATAAAAATGCATATCTTGCCCAGGTTTTTGTTCCTTTTTCAACGTCTTCCGCTCTTCCTGACCAAAACATTCTTCCAACGGCTTGACAAAATTATTCTTCCATTTTTATGGGTGGCGAGAATAAGGAGGAGTGCTCTGCAGGTAGTGAGATGGGAGCGGGGACTGGGCCTCCCTAATTTTATTTTTTATTACTGGGCAGCAAATATACATAAAATACTCAGCTGGAGATATGAGGAGGATTTAGATTGGTGTAAAATGGAGTCTCTCTCGTGTCACACTACCTCACTTGTAGCCTAGACATGCTCCCCTTTACCTATCCCAGCAAGAAATTATACTTCTAATCCAGTGGTTTTGTCAACTTTGAAAATATGGACACAGTTTCGCAAACACTTTAAATTATACGATCTTGCCCTCTTTGGACCATTATGCAATAATCATTACTTTTTGCCCTCCAAGCTTGACTCTGCATTTACACATTGGAATTACAAAGGTATCAGGTCATCTCATCTCATTATCTCTAGCCACTTTATCCTGTTCTACAGGGTCGCAGGCAAGCTGGAGCCTATCCCAGCTGACTACGGGTGAAAGGCGGGGTACACCCTGGACAAGTCGCCAGGTCATCACAGGGCTGACACATAGACACAGACAACCATTCACACTCACATTCACACCTACGGTCAATTTAGAGTCACCAGTTAACCTAACCTGCATGTCTTTGGACTGTGGGGGAAACCGGAGCACCCGGAGGAAACCCACACGGACACGGGGAGAACATGCAAACTCCGCACAGAAAGGCCCTCGCCGGCCACGGGGCTCGAACCTGGACCTTCTTGCTGTGAGGCGACAGCACTAACCACTACACCACCGTGCCGCCCGGTATCAGGTCATTCAGAGAATTATTTCTTAATGGCACATTTGCAGATTTCAAAACCTTATCATGCCAATATGATCTCCCCCAAAACCATTTTTTCTGTTACCTTCAGCTTTGCAGTTTTGTTAAAGACCATTACACTACATTCCCATATCTGCCCGATGATACATTCTAGATAAACCACTTAATCAGATGGGGTTAACATCCAAGCTTATACACTTTCATTCTGAAATCTGACCCTTCACCTCTTGACAAAATCAAACATGAATGGGAGACTGAGCTGGAAGTCCAGTTTCATGACAAATGGTGGGATAAAGCCAAACATTCTTCATCCTGTGCCCGTCTCAACCTAATACAGTTTAAGGTGCTACATAGGATGCACTTAAGCAAAGCCAAATTGGCCAAATACTTTCCCGGTACTAGTGAAGCCTGTAATAGATGTGCCTCTGTTCCATCACATCTTGCCCACACCTTTTGGTCATGCTCAAAGTTGATAGGTTTTTGGAAGAACTTTTTCAAAGAGTCATGTCTGAAGTTTGAGAGACTGAAATAGAACCTTGTCCACTTATTGCTATTTTTGGGGTCCCTTTGATTTATCCTAAATTCAGCATACAAAAATTGAATGTGCTATCATTTGCCTCTCTAATTGCCCGTAGATGTATCCTCCTACACTGGAAGTCACCAACTGCCCCAGGACAACACGCTTGGATAACTGATGTGATGTCATTCCTGAAATTGGAAAAGACAAAATTTTCTCCAAGAGGATCAACTGAGGGGGCGGCACGGTAGTCTGGCTAACGTGACTTCAAAGCTCTGCGAGCATTTGGTCTGGCAAAGATATTAAGCCCAACCGTTTCCCAAAGGCGTGGTTGACCCGCCTCCCTGAAATGCCTCAGTTTGCTACTGGTCGAAGCCAGAAAAGGCTGTGACGAAGCTTAAACCAATCACATCACTCTTTCCTCTGACGTATGTGACGCGACGGAAACTGCTTGAGTAACAGGAAGAAGATAAATACCTCCAGGGCTGCTCTTTGCTCCGTTTTCAATGAGAACTTCCCGTTGAATGCTTTCAATACAGCATCTACCGCTGTGTCAAAGGCTTGCCGCTGCTCCATGTTCGTAATGTTTCTAGTGAATGAAGCGCTTCCGGCATAGATTCTGTAAACAATCTATGGCTTCCGGTCGCAGTTCTACTACGTCAGTGCCTTGAACACGCCTCTACCCAGGGCCGTTGGAGATGCTCAAAGTTGATTGGCTCCCGATTTTTCGGGAGCTTGGAAGAGCTGGAGATAGCTTGCCTTGCCAGACTAAGCTCGCAACAGGCCCTCGTGTTGCATCACACTTAGGATGGGCGGGCCCAGGCTAGCGGCACGGTGGTGTAGTGGTTAGCGCTGTCGCCTCACAGCAAGAAGGTCCAGGTTCGAGCCCTGTGGCCGGCGAGGGCCTTTCTGTGCGGAGCTTGCATGTTCTCCCCGTATCCGTGTGGGTTTCCTCCGGGTGCTCCGGTTTCCCCCACAGTCCAAAGACATGCAGGTTAGGTTAACTGGTGACTCTAAATTGACCGTAGGTGTGAATGTGAGTGTGAATGGTTGTCTGTGTCTATGTGTCAGCCCTGTAATGACCTGGCGACTTGTCCAGGGTGTACCCCGCCTTTCGCCCGTAGTCAGCTGGGATAGGCTCCAGCTTGCCTGCGACCCTGCAGAACAGGATAAAGTGGCTAGAGATAATGAGATGAGATGAGGATCAACTGAAAAGTTTTACATTACATGGCAGCCTTTCCTCTCTTATTCTGATAGTGTCTACAGCTTCCAGTATTAAATTTCAAATAGAAAACATGAGACCAGAACAAACTTAAGACAGTAACACGCTTCATGCTCTTTGCTTTAGTATGGAAATGGACCAATGTGGGTGGTGAGGGTGGGTAGGGTTTCTTTTCTTTTTTCTGTATAATTGTCAGTTTTTGCTTGTTGTCTGATTGTTTATGAAAAAAATGGGACATGCCCATTCCTGTTTTGTGATATGTACACTGAAACTATGTCCTAATAAAACAAAATTATTTTAAAAAAAGGAAGTAAAAAGAAAGTACATAAATAAGTAAATGAAGGAAAAGGAAAAAAAGCGAGGTTGTACAAAAGTATTGAATGCAAGGGTGGCAATAATAGTGGTACATGTGTTTCTGCTGAAAATAATTATTTCTTGATGAGGGATTTGTTTTTCTCTGAATAAATTTATTTCAATTAAAAAAAGATATTACAAGTTAACTCATCGATATCATTATTTGTTTCGATTAATTTAAAATTTGTCACAAAGTTCAGAAAACATTTGCCAATTTGGTTTTTTAAAAATCCATTTAAAAGGGAACAGAGGGCAATAGAGTAAATATAACAATAAAATACACATTGACGAACCTTATTCAAGACTTACAAAAGTTTTCTGTTCTAAGGTTGGAAAGTTATAGTGTTTTGAAAGTAGCTCGAGCAAACTATTTCCGCAGTTTGAACAGCCCACCATGATATTAATTTTATCCAATCAGAATGCACGTTCATTTTCTCTGCATAACACTCATGACGTATGTATGTGCCCAGTTGTGTTGGCTCATTGAGGTTGGGAATAGCACGTGTGAAATACCCGTTTCTGCCTCTTGCGACGATTTCGCAAGTCCACGGGTGGCGCCTATCTCATTGCAGCAAATAAATTCTGCTGGACTCGTGAGCAACTCCACGTTACATTTTCCGCACAAGCACCACGCCGTGTCACCTGCACGCAGACGCTCTGCCCCACGCTCGCCATGCCCATGGTCAGCATCAGTCTCATCCTCGCCGTCATCCGAGCTTTCTTCTCTTATTTCATCACCGGAGTCGAGAGTACCTCTCCTAGGTTCAAACTGGTACCCTTCTAAGCCATAGCCTGCTTGCAGTGTGTCTTGCGGGATCTCTTCGTATGATTCGACAGAGCTGTCGCTTTCACTTGATGCGCCCGACGCCATGATTACACGCTTATCTCCTCTATTTCGGAGAGTTCCGCTAGTGCAGTGGGTAGCGCTGACGTCACGGTCTTTTAAAAATGGCGACTCTTGTGCGGTTTAGCGTATAAAGTATTATATTTACAATTACCAAGATATTTCGTTGTTTTCTAGTATATAAATTTGATAGAATACTTAAGAATACGTTACTTTGTCACATCAGCAACTGTATATATTATATTTGGTACCCCTTTAAGACTTGCTTCATTTTCATAGGGAACTTTGCAGTTAAATTACAACTATACATTTATGATCACTCCCTCCATCAAAATCTGTTGTTTCCCACTTGCACTGAATGGCAATAGAAGGCGAGCAAAAAGTAAGGTCTATATGAGAAAAGCCTTGATTATAAATTCTGGTAGGGGATCCATCATTTAGACACACTAATTCACAATTATCCAAGATACTTTCAATAAGTGGTGTGAATGTGAGTGTGAATGGTTGTCTGTGTCTATGTGTCAGCCCTGTGATGACCTGGCGACTTGTCCAGGGTGTACCCCGCCTTTCACCCGTAGTCAGCTGGGATAGGCTCCAGCTTGCCTGCGACCCTGTAGAAGGATAAAGCGGCTAGAGATAATGAGATGAGAGGAGATCGTTCCATTCATTCATAATGCTCTTTCTTCTCGTTCACGCATGCACACACCCACACACAGAGAGAGAGAGAGAGAGAGAGAGAGAGAGAGATGGAGAGGCGTGTACACAGGCCTGCCGCTGGCCTGTTAGGCTAAAAATAACGCAGCCTTCCCGATTCGCCTTCCGACCCCTCATTTTAAAAAGGTAGCCTACGTCGTGCTCGTGATGAGCTTTATCATAGCCTTCTTGGCTTACAGGAAACGAACATCCCTGAGTCAGGCTATAAACCAATTTTGATGCAGACATTAGCAGCTTGACGCGAGGAACTGGCCTTATTGCATTATCCCATTTATCCCGCTTCAGCAATGACTTCCCTTACGATAGGGCGCTTGAGTTTTTTTTCCCAGGAAGCCACGCAGAATTAAATGTACTGATAGGGCATGCAGGCTTTGCACCAATTAGGGTAATGCTTTTTCATTATTGTTAGTTGCCTTGGTGTTACCTTAAGTGGTTTCTTACATCTAATTATGATATTTTATTTTATTATTATTTTATTACATTATACTATTTATTTCATTTTAGTATTGGTTGAGGCAAGTGTTGAGTTCAATATTTCAAATAAAAACCTCCAGCTTGTTTTTTACAATTTATTCCTTGAATGTCAACTAAAGAATGATTGAAAGATTGCCACCAAAAAGGCAAAAAACTAAGGTAAAATCAGAGATGCACTGATTGACCAGCTGCCGATCGGAATCGACCGATTTTCCCGTGATCGGCCATGACCGGCGACCGGCCGGTCAAAATTAAAATATGCCGATTTTCTGCCGATCAAAACTTGTGTATCACAGAGATGAAAGTGGAAATACTCGTAATTCACAACTAAAAAGACTGCAGCTACACTGGCAGCTTGAACATGCTTTCTAGTGCGATTATGTTGCGCTTGCCCAGAACAGTGTCAGTCCTGCGCGCTTAACGAGCTCCGGCGCGCGCGCCGTTAACAAAAAAAAAAAAATTCACTATATTTGGATATCCAAATATAGTGAATTTTTTTGTGCCAGATATTGGATGTGAAAAGAAGAAAATGTTTGTGGTTGTGTGAATTTCCCATTACAGGAATTAATACATTAGCCTATTACCAAACATCTAGTTAGATTTGTACAAAGAGAGAGAAAAATGTCTTTGTTTGTTTTACAACCTTGGTTGCACTTGATTCCATTGGAAATTACTCTACAAATACACATTTGACAAAGATGATAGAATGGCTATGGTATAAGTATGACTGGAAATTATTTTTGTATTTTGATACTGAATGAAGAAATGGGTTGTTCTATAAGGCATAAGTTTTCAGATCTAAATAGGCTTATGAAAGTGTGTTCCATAGCAGTAGGCAAATAATATATGAGGGGGACGTTGTTTTTGTGCCAGATATTGGATGGGAAAAGAAAAAATGTTTGTGTGAATTTCCTATTTCAGGGATTAATATGTTAATACCAAACATGAAGAAAGATTTTACAAAGAACAATGTCTTTTTGTTTGTTTTCAACCTTTGAGGTGTTGAAAATTTATTACTGAAAATCTGGCAGAATGTTCTATTAAAGAAAAGATAAAAATAAAATAGTCTGTGTGTGCTGTGAAGTGGTTTGAAAAAATGAAATCGGAATCGGCCAAAATCGGTATTGGCAGGTCACACTCCATGGAAAATCGGAATCGGCCCAAAAAATTGCAGTCGGTGCATCTCTAGTAAAAACTAAACTTTAACTTCAATTTTGGTGAGTAATTTTCATAAATTTAAAAGACAGGTTTTCCACCAACATCAAGCCCAGCAAACTAATGGCCTGCCCTGTAATGTAAAGTTGGGTCGAGGAATGAAACCAGGCAGGGTTCTGGTAAAAATTGTTTTAGCTGTCTTCTCTTAAAGAACTTAAAAGAATTTAGATTGAACTGAATAATCTCAAATGCTTCTTATAGCTTTAAAATAGTCCCAGCAGGTGACTCTGAAGAAAAATACTGTGTGTTTGAACACCGCCCGCTGTAAACACTTTGCATACACCCCAATGACCGACTCCACCGACCGCCACGACACCACCGCGCACAATTCCCTCATCGGCACAGTAGAGCACCACAAATTGCTACCTGGTCTGTGGGAAACACTGATTGAACAATCAGAAGTGACAGGAGCATCTCCGCATTTGCCACACCTAGCTTTCAAGTGACAATTGGAACTAATATGTCCGTAGCGCTGGCATTTGAAACACCTGATAGGACCAGGTACATGACTCTGAAAATTCTAAAACCAAATTTTATGGTTTCAGGTAAAGTTTTCCTGAGAAGGTAATCAGAAAAGTGTGTAGCGTTTTTTTATATTTTAAGAACCTTTTGATGCCAACAATGTTGAATGAATTGGACTCTTTAAATCCTTCCAGCAAATCTTCATCCGAAATATCTGTATCAACTCCGTGGATTATACCTTTTACTTGGTTGAGAGGAACAAATCGCTCTACTATGATTGGTGTTCCTTCAAATTTAAGTTTCATGAGTTTATCAACATTTGCTCTATCAAGTCACTTTCAAATTTCCCCCAAGAATGGAGACACTGAATTTCATACCGATAGGAGTCTTAATAATAAGACCAAAATTTAAAAGAATTGGTTTTGGCAAGTTTGATATTATTGGATTCCGCTCTGAACACAACCTCCAAACTTTCATTTTCGTCTTTAAGCAGAACTGGCCAAAACAAACAACCGGGTTCAAACCCCGTTCTGTCTGCGTGCATGCCCACCAGCCCAGCCACTAAAATAAGAGCTGGTCCAACCAATTCACTTAAGTCACATAATTAGGTGATTAAGATCCACCTGTGTGCAATCAAAGTGTCACATGATGTCTGTATAAATCAACCTGTTCTGGAAGGACCCTGACTCTGCAACACTACACTGTAAGAAGTGATTTTGGAGAGTGGTAAATATAATCTATGCAAACCAGATAAAATTTACTCGATTATTGCAGTCAGCCAAGGAATTATAAAGTAATGGGTAAATTATACATATGCTACCTATTCGTTAACAGTAACAACCGTTACATGGAAAAATACGGTAAAATATACCCCAAAGCCGTGATTCCTGTGCTCCAAATTGCGCATGCGTCAGACCACGCGTTTGAGTGAGCGGGACAGGGAACTCTCGGACCGCCATCTTCCTCTCTCCGGCTGTTAGTTTAGTGAGTTATAAAACAGGTTCATTACTTGAAATGTTGTGTGAAGCTGTTGTACTGCACTTTATTTTGTGTTTTTTGATCATTTGGTGCATCATTGCTGCATATAAACAAGGCAGTTCAGTTATTTGTTGTATAAATGCACCTGGACTGCAGATTTGATCAGTCCAGAAACAACATTTGAAGCTGTTAGTTAGTGAGTTATAAAACAGGTTCATTACTTGAAATATTGTGTGAAGCTGTTGTACTGCACTTTATTCTATTATTTTATGATTTTATGGATTAAAAACATTGAGATGATGAACCATCTGAAAGTCTTTTTTTGGGGGGTACATCTTACCTTCTCCGAATAAGTAATGATATTAATTACCTTTGATTAGTAATTATCAGGCATTACCTACTAGCAAACAAGAGATAATTTTACCCAATTTCAATGAGAAAATAGCTGTTGAATAGATACATAAATGTGAGGTAAATTTTACCCAATTTAAGTTTTTCATAGCTTTTTATTTCAGTTATTTTATACTCAATATATGGAATTAAATCTACCCCAAACAAGTCAATGCAAATTGTTACCTCAGATTTATTGGGTAAATTCTATAGGTTACTTTTTTCAGTGTACTAAGCAAGCAACATGAGAACCAAGGAGCCTCCAAACAGGTCAGAGACAAAGTTGTGGAGAAGAATAGATCAGGGTTGGGTTATAAAAAATATCCCAAACTTTGAATATCCCACGGCGCTCCATTAAATCCATTATAGCACAATGGAAAGAATATGGCACCACTATAAACCTGACAAGAGAAGGCCGCCCACCAAAACTCACAGAATGGGCAAGGAGGGCATTAATCATAGATGCAACAAAGACACCAAAGATAACACTGAAGGAGCTGCAAAGATCTACAGCGGAGATGGGAGTATCGGTCCATAGGACCACTTTAAGCTGTAAATGCCACAGAGCGAGGCTTTATGGAAGAGTGGCCAGAAAAAAAAAGTCACTGCTGAAGAAGACATGTTTGCCCAACAGCATGTGGCAGACTCCCCAAACACATGGAAGATGATTTTCTGGTCAAATGAAACTAAAATTTATCTTTTTGGCCATCATGGGAAATGCTACGTGTGGCGCAAACCCAACACCCTGAGAACACCATTCCTACAATGAAGCATGGTGGTGGCAGCATCATGCTGTGGGGATATTTTTAATCTGCAGGGACAGGAAAGCTGAACAAGCCTGAAGGAAAGATGGATGGCACTAAATACAGGGCAATTCTGGACGAAAACCTGTTTGAATTATTAGCACCCCACATAAAATATGGGTTAAAAATCTCATATCTCTAGCCACTTTATCCTGTTCTACAGGGTTGCAGGCAAGCTGGAGCCTATCCCAGCTGACTACGGGCGAAAGGCGGGGTACACCCTGGACAAGTCGCCAGGTCATCACAGGGCTGACACATAGACACAGACAACCATTCACACTCACATTCACACCTACGGTCAATTTAGAGTCACCAGTTAACCTAACCTGCATGTCTTTGGACTGTGGGGGAAACCGGAGCACCCGGAGGAAACCCACGCGGACACGGGGAGAACATGCAAACTCCGCACAGAAAGGCCCTCGTCGGCCACGAGGCTCGAATCCTGACCTTCTTGCTGTGAGGCAACAGCGCTAACCACTACACCACCCCGCCCTTGGGTTAAAAATATTTGGAAAAAGTAAAAGTTTATGGTTAATTATCTTACGTTTCACACTGAAAATATGATGGGGAAACTGAACCTTTGAAGTAAATTTATCTTTTAAGAAAATATTATGAAAGCGAATATACGGATCATAATTATTGGCACCCCTCAAAAGTCTTATGGGCAAAATGCAGTACAAGCTTGCTCACATTTATAATTTACTTGAGGGTTGTTTTTTTTTTTTAAACTCATTACACTGAGTGTTTAGGAACTCCAAGTGGTCATCCAGGACTATGACCAAAAGTATGTGGACACCTGAGCATCACTCCTATACGAGCTTGTTCGCTCATCTAGCCATAAGGCCGATGAGCTATTACCATGGCATGGCAGCCGTCATCCACAATTCAGTTAAATCGTATCTCCTCCATCAATTCTCCACCGATTTCTGTTCCAATTGTTTTGTTTGAAAGAACTTCTCACTCCGCACAACACTTGGTCATTGGTGTGTCAAATTATTTGCTAACGAGTTAGTAATTAGGCCAAATTAATGAATTTTCAAGGCCTCTCACTACAATTTTATTTCCTCTCATTTCTCATCCAATTCCAGTTCTGATCAATGTTTTGGGAAGATCTTCCCTTGAGGAACAAAACTTGGTCATTTGTTTGTTGACTTTCCTGTTGTAAACAATTTGTTTACAACTGCATTTATTATTTTCATATCTCCTCCCTCAGTAGATTTCAGTACTGATTGGTTTGAAAGAACTAGTCATTCTGAACAAAATTTGGTCATTGTATTGTCAAATTTTTACTATTGAACTGCTAATTAGGTCAACTTCATGAATTTTGGGACTTCTCATTAGAATTGTATCTTCTCTGGAAGTTCTCACCCGCTTTCAGTTCTGATCGATGTTTTGGGTAGATCTTCCCGTGGGGAACAAAACTTGGTTGTTTTGTTGGTTTTCTTGTAAACAAAATTTGTTTACAACTTTGTTTATTTTCAGTTAAATTGTGTCTCCTCCCTCAGTTCTCAATGGATTTCAGTTCTCATTGTTTTATTTGAAACAACTAGACCTTCTGCACAACACTTGGTCATTATATTGTCAATTTTTTGCTAATAAATTAGTTAGATCAACTTAATGCATTTTCCTCTGACTAGAATTATATCTCTTCTCTTATTTATCATGTGAATTCAGTTCTGATCGATATTTTGGGTAGATCTTCTCTTGGGGAACAAAATGTAGTCCTTTGTTGATTTTCCTGTTGTAAACAATTTGTCGTGGAGGTTGGTCCTCTCTCTCATCACATTTCAGTTCTGTTTGATGTTTTGGTAGTCGTGATTGTTTCTATGGCAAGCCAGATGAGCTACTACATCCTTCAAGTTCTGGTTGGACATTCCATCAAGTTGCCATCCCCTTTTGCACATATAACAGTCTCCACTCTTCTGGGAAGGCTTTCTACAGATTTTGGAGTGCATTTCTGAGAATTAGTGCTCATTCAGCCAAAAGAGATATTGGACAAGAAGGTCTGGCTCTTATTCAGTGTTCAATTCATCTCAAAGGTGTTCAATCAATAGTGTTGAGGCACTAGGTAGCGTTCTCATGCATGGCATGCACCAAACCCAGATTCGTCCATCAGACAGACAGATATGAAGTGAAGTGAGATTCATCTCTCCAGAGAATACGTGCTCCAGAGTCCAGTGCCAATGTGTCTTACAGCACTCCAGCCTACATTTGGTATGCGTGGAGCTGCTTGGCCATGGAAACTCATTTCATGATGCAGAGTTCTTGTACTGATGTTGCTTCCAGAGGCAGTTTGGAACTCTGTAGCAAATGATACAACAGAGGATTGGAGGAGAGTTTTATGACTGAACACTAACGCACTCCATCAAAGCTGAGCTGCTGCTGTTCTGAGATTCAGCTGACTGGGGAAGATCTAGCAGGGCAGGAAGTTCATCCTCTGACTTTTGGTAAAGGTGATATGCCACGTTAAAAGTCATGGAGCTCTTCAATACGATCCATTCTACGGAGATGACATGGCTGCAATAGTCATTGTCGTAGCTTGAGGTCAAGTGTCCTTTCCAAGATCATCAAGGCGCAGGGTGCTTGGAGAAGCACATGGTCCATGATCTTAGAGCCTTCTGCTAAGGAATTGTTTAGAGTGGTGATCAGTTCACGACGCTGATCCACACTGCTCAGCCAGGGAGGATCTCGTTCCATGGCAACACAAGAGAGTTGATGGGATCCTCCGCAGGTTGCATCCATTTACACACACGTTCGCACCTATGGACAATTTAGAGTAGCCAGTTAACCTAACTGCATGTCTTTGGACTGTGACGGAAACCGGAGCAGACAGAGAGAACATGCAAATGCCACACAAAAAGCCCCCGCTGGCCACAAACCCAGAACCTTCTTGCTGTGAGACAACAGTGCTAACCATGACACCACCGTGTCATCATGGCAATAGTATGTGCTTGATTTCTGCACCTTTGGGTGTGGCTGAAACACCTGCATCACCTCAGTGGCATATGGGCTGTCCACATACTTTTGGTTATACAATTTGTACTCCGGGGCGGCACGGTGGCGTAGTGGTTAGCGCTGTCGCCTCACAGCAAGAAGGTCCGGGTTCGAGCCCCATGGCCGACGAGGACCTTTCTGTGCGGAGTTTGCATGTTCTCCCCGTGTCCGTGTGGGTTTCCTCCAGGTGCTCCGGTTTCCCCCACAGTCCAAAGACATGCAGGTTAGGTTAACTGGTGACTCTAAATTGACCGTAGGTGTGAATGTGAGTGTGAATGGTTGTCTGTGTCTATGTGTCAGCCCTGTGATAACCTGGCGACTTGTCCAGGGTGTACCCCGCCTTTCGCCCGTAGTCAGCTGGGATAGGCTCCAGCTTGCCTGCGACCCTGTAGAAGGATAAAGCGGCTAGAGATAATGAGATGAGTTTGTACTCAATAAGAATGTTTCAGTCATATATTTCCAGCTAATTAACTTTTTTTTTAAATAAGCCTAGTTTTTCCATTTCCTGTGTTTACCTACAGGGTGCGAATAATCCTGGAGTTGACTGGATATCATCTAGAAGTGATCATGTGCACTCTGTACATACAGTCTGGGATGAAGGAGAAAACACTGGGCCTGGGATTTTGCTTTTTATCCCAAATCAAGTGAATAACAGTCATTTATTCAGCTCCATGCTCTTTATGCTGTTCAGTGAGAACTAATCCAGGTCATTATCAGCCCACAGTGTTGTGTTTTTATGATCATTTGACTCACCTGTGTTTGTTGTGTCTATGCAGGCTTCATGTTCCTCGGTTTTAACCATGCACTCAGTGATTTGATCATCTCCACACTCCTCTTTCACACAGCACTGCTCCTGCACCAAATCCAGGGAACACACTCCAGAGTGCAACATCACACCACAAACTGGCAAAGACACAACACTGGGATAGGCGATCAAAAACACTAACATCAATAAACCCTATCAGTGGCTTGGGAGGAGAGGCACAGGACGGAGTTCTTCTACGAGATGTGTGTAAATTACAAACATGAATGAGACTATACTGCCCTCTGCTGGACACAAAAATACACAGCCGCACCCAGCACATCCCTGTGTCCAAACTCGCTCACTCGTTCACTACTCCCTACATAGGGAATTACTATATAGAGGACTATATAGTGAGCTCATCTCATCTCATCTCATTATCTCTAGCACAGAAAGGCCCTCGACAGCCATGGGGCTCGAACCCGGACCTTCTTGCTGTGAGGCGACAGCGCTAACCACTACACCACCGTGCCGCCAAGGCTGAACTTTTAGCACAAATATTCAGGAGAGTGCATAGCTCTAGAAATCTCACTGAAGAGGCTAAAGTAATGAGAAGTCAAGTTTTAAGGAAACACCCAACTGTCTTAGACAAGAAAGAGAGTTCAGATGACCCTTTGAACTTGCCTTTTACCATGTTTGAGCTGAGGAAGGCAATTAGTTTTGCTAAACAGACCACCCCAGGGAGAGACATGGTATGCTATAAAATGATTGCAAACATGACAGTTGGTACTCTGGAAAGAGTGTTAAAATTTTTAAATAAGATTTGGGAAGGTGGTGTAGTGGTTAGCACTGTCGCCTCACAGCAAGAAGGTCCGGGTTCGAGCCCTGTGGCCGGCGAGGGCCTTTCTGTGCGGAGTTTGCATGTTCTCCCCGTGTCCGCGTGGGTTTCCTCCGGGTGCTCCGGTTTCCCCCACAGTCCAAAGACATGCAGGTTAGGTTAACTGGTGACTCTAAATTGACCGTAGGTGTGAATGTGAGTGTGAATGGTTGTCTGTGTCTATGTGTCAGCCCTGTGATGACCTGCCGACTTGTCCAGGGTGTACCCCGCCTTTCGCCCGTAGTCAGCTGGGATAGGCTCCAGCTTGCCTGCGACCCTGTAGAATAGGATAAAGCGGCTAGAGATGATGAGATGAGATGAGATTTGGGAATCTGGACAACTTCCAGAAGCCTGGAAACATGCAATCATAGTGCCTGCTCTGAAGCCAGGGAAAGATCCTTCTGACCCTGGTAGTTATCGACCAATTGCACTAACGTCACAACTAGGTAAAATCATGGAAAGAATAGTTACTGAAAGAGTAACCTATAATTGAGAAAGCAAAGGTCTTTTCTATCCATATCAGAGTGGGTTCCGCAAAGGTCGTAACACAATGGACTCAGTATTGTGTTTAGAATCAGATATCAGGAAAGCACAGACTCATAAAGAGATAATAATACAGTGGTGCTTGAAAGTTTGTGAACCCGTTAGAATTTTCTATATTTCTACATAAATATGACCTAAAACATCATCAGATTTTCACACAAGTCCTAAAAGTAGATAAAGAGAACCCAGTTAAACAAATGAGACAAAAATATTATACTTGGTCATTTATTTATTGAGGAAAATGATCCAATATTACACATCTGTGGGTGGCAAAAGTATGTGAACCTCTAGGATTAGCAGTTAATTTGAAGGTGAAATTAGAGTCCGGTGTTTTCAATCAATGGGATGACAATCAGGTGTGAGTGGGCACCCTGTTTTATTTAAAGAACAGGGATCTATCAAAGTCTGATCTTCACAACACATGTTTGTGGAAGTGTATCATGGCATAAACAAAGGAGATTTCTGAGGACCTCAGAAAAAGCGTTGTTGATGCTCATCAGGCTGGAAAAGGTTACAAAACCATCTCTAAAGAGTTTGGACTCCACCAATCCACAGTCAGACAGATTGTGTACAAATGGAGGAAATTCAAGACCATTGTTACCCTCCCCAGGAGTGGTCAACCAACAAAGATCACTCCAAGAGCAAGGCGTGTAATAGTCAGCGAGGTCACAAAGGACCCCAGGGTAACTTCTAAGCAATTGAAGGCCACTCTCACATTGGCTGATGTTAATGTTCATGAGTCCACCATCAGGAGAACACTGAACAACAATGGTGTGCATGGCAGGGTTGCAAGTAGAAAGCCACTGCTCTCCAAAAAGAACATTGCTGCTCGTCTGCAGTTTGTTAAAGATCACGTGGACAAGCCAGAAGGCTATTGGTAAAATGTTTTGTGGACGGATGAGACCAAAATAGAACTTTTTGGTTGAAATGAGAAGTGCTATGTCTGGTGAAAGGAAAACGCTGCATTCCAGCATAAGAACCTTATCCTATCTGTGAAACATGGTGGTGGTAGTATCATGGTTTGGGCCTGTTTTGCTGCATCTGGGCCAGGACAGCTTGCCATCATTGATGGAACAATGAATTCTGAATTATACCAGCGAATTCTAAAGGAAAATGTCAGGACATCTGTCCATGAACTGAATCTCAAGAGAAGGTGAGTCATGCAGCAAGACAATGACCCTAAGCACACAAGTCGTTCTACCAAAAAATGATTAAAGAAGAATAAAGTTAATGTTTTGGAATGGCCAAGTCAAAGTCCTGACCTTAATCCAATGGAAATGTTGTGGAAGGACCTGAAGCGAGCAGTTCATGTGAGGAAACCCACCAACATCCCAGAGTTGAAGCTGTTCTGTACGGAGGAATGGGCTAAAATTCCTCCAAGCCGGTGTGCAGGACTGATCAACAGTTGCTGGAAACGTTTAGTTGCAGTTATTGCTGCACAAGGGGGTCACATCAGATACTGAAAGCAAAGGTTCACATACTTTTGCCACTCACAGATATGTAATATTGGATCATTTTCCTCAATAAATAAATGGCCAAGTATATTATTTTTGTCTCATTTGTTTAACTGGGTTCTCTTTATCTTCTTTTAGGACTTGTGTGAAAATCTGATGATGTTTTAGGTCATATTTATGCAGAAATATAGAAAATTCTAAAGGGTTCACAAACTTTCAAGCACCACTGTAGCTGTATTCTTTGATACAGAGAAAGCTTATGACATGCTTTGGAAAGAGGGTCTATTAATCAAATTAGATTCATTAGGATTAAGTGGGAAGGTATATAACTGGGTTTTGGACTTTTTATTCAACAGGAAAATTCAGGTAAGGGTAGGTACAGAATACTCTGAGGTATATACAGTTGAGAATGGCACACCACAAGGTAGTGTGTGTAGTCCATTATTATTTAATATTATGATCAATGATATCTTTTCAAGCATTGAGCAAAGTGTAGGGAAGTCTTTATATGCGGATGATGGGGCTCTCTGGATTAGAGGCCGTAATATCTCATATGTTAAAAAGAAAATGCAGGCAGAAATAACTAAAGTGGAAAGTGGGCAAATGAATGGGGTTTTAGGTTATCAATCTCTAAAACACAAATAATCTGCTTTTCAAGGAAACAAAGAACTACTCCTCTGGCTCTAAAATTATATGGTCATCACCTGGAGCAAGTCAAGTCAGTTAGATTTCTAGGGGTATGGTTTGATGAGAAACTGACATGGAAAGTTCATTTGGACAAAATGAAAAACGCATGTAAAAAGATACATAACATTCTGCGTTGTTTGTCAGGGCAAACCTGGGGAGCAAGCAGGGCATCCTTAACAAATATATACTGGGCGCTTATGAGGTCGGTTTTTGATTATGGTTGTGTAGTATATATGTCTGCAGCAGAATCAAATACTAAAATATTAGATGTCTTGCAAGCACAGGCCCTGAAGATTTGTAGTAGATCCTTTAAGACCTCCCCAGTACCATCCTTGCAGGTGGAAATGCCATTAAGTCTAAGAAGGGTGCAACTGATGTTAACATATTGGGTTAATGTTAAAGGCCAAAATGATGAACATCCAACAAAAGAAATTTTGAAAGATTGCTGGGTACATAATAAAACCAACTTCAGAAGCTTTGGGTGGATAGGTGATGCCAAAGCAGAAAGTATAGGGCTACACCAGCTGCAGTACTGCCCTACTGTCCCTTTGTCTCCTATTCAGCCATGGTTGTTTCCCCTACCATTAGTAGATTTGGGCATTCACCTAGAAATCAAAAAGAAACCAAAAGAGATGTCAATTAAGGATGTGGTACAGAATTATTTTCATGTGCCTTACTTATGCCACACACTTATATTTACGGATGGCTCAAAAGACCCAAAGAGAGGTTGTGCTGGCTCAGCAGTATGTATACCATCAAAAGTATCAAGAAAAGAATAAGTGACAACATGTCAGTATATACCACTGAGCTGGTTGCAATCCTGTTGGCACCAGAATGGCTCAAAGGAAATAGTCTTCTTAACCATGTAATAATCTCAGATAGCAATTCAGCACTCCAAAGTATTCAGTCAAATAAATCATTCAGAAGTGACATCATTCACGAAATATATATTTTACTGTATAAGCTAGAATTAAAGGGCATGTCTGTCCTTTTTCTGTGGGTACCTGCCCATGTTGGTGTGGAAGGGAATGAACAGGTGGACAAACTAGCAAAGCAAACCTTACAACATAAAGACATTGACATACAGATCCCAATAAGTCAGGGTGAGGCAAAGGTTTACATCAAGAAGTATTGTAAATCTACCTGGCAGGAGTATTGGGATGGTAACGAAAAAGGAAGACACCTATACGCAGTGTTGTGCAAGTTCACACTTTTTTTGAACTAGTTCAAGTTCAGTTCAAACATGTTCAAAGTGAACTGGTCACGTTCATAGTTCACAGTTTTAATTCTGAACTAGTTCAAAGTTCAGTTCATTTTACTTTTAGGCGGGATATGAAAATAAAGACTAAAATCATATGCTACATTCTAGCTCAAAACTACTCACATATTATAGATATTATATTCTATCACACAAAATGGAAGTTATTGTACATACTATATATGGAAAAAGGACAAAATATTTTGATTTCTTCACTGACTCAACCACTGCACCAAAACGTTACACGTGACTTCAAACAAATGCTTTCAGTTTCAACTAACAGTAACTTCTAATAAACTAGTCTGATGAACGAGGATTTCTCAACTTTGCTTAGTGGTTGTAAATCTTCCACAATGTAGTCAATAATCAGTTTATCTACCTGCTGCTGGGAGACAGTGGTACTCTTGAAGGCTGCAGGCAGTGTGACTTGGATTTTGGGATTTTGGCAGGGGATCTTCTTGCCCTTTCCCTTCTGATCCTCGAGGACTTGCATATATGCTTTGAAACTGGACAGATGCTTCAACTCAGTGTGTCGTTTCAAATTTGAGAACGACGTTGTCGATGTTCTTACTTGTTTTTTTCAGGAAAGGTGGACAGAGCTTACACAGAAAGGTAAGGTTTTTACCGTCTGAGTCTTTGTGTGAAATTGTGTAAAATTGCTGTAAATAACCATGAGGAGAATCCGTCTCATCTGTGTTCTCCGTGCCGCTACTTGAACTTTCACTGGCCATGTTGCTGTGAGTGTGCGCCGGCTGTGGTGTGCGCGCTGTCTGCTGCCTGTAGCTAGGGAATGCTGGGTTACGCCTACTCTGCTCTGCTGCATCATGGGTAACGTAGTATGGAGCCAAATCATAGAGCCATCCACTATCTCCGGCTTCACACTACGTTATCCATGATGCATTGCACACACGCGGCACCTCAGGGCAGTGAGTGACAACAACATCAGACTGACAGTGAAGTAGTAGAACGTAAAATATCTTGCAAGTAGACGTGCCACTCGATTCATCAGGTTTCATGTTTCATTCATCTTCATGTTTGTCGTTCATGTCGCATAATTTGAACGAATTCACGTTCAAGTTCTTTCATTACAAAGTTGTTGTGTTCAGTTCAAAGTTCATGGAAAAACGAGCATGTTCAATGAATGCATTCTTTTGAACGCGTTCATGCACAACACTACCTATATGGCATACAAAAAGAGGTTGGCACAGGAAGAATAGAGGGAAGGAATAGAAGAGATGAATCCATCATTACACGTCTAAGAATAGGTCATACAGGTCTGAATTACTCACTGAACGTGATAGGCAGACATCAAACAGGAGGTTGTGATTACTGTGGCCAGTCAGAAACAGTGGAACATACACTACTACACTGCAAACAGTATAAGGGAAAAAGGGATCAGCTCTTTCAATCCCTGAGAACAGCTAAGCACAGTAATTTTACCCTACCAGGACTGTTAGGTAAAACATCTAGCCATATTTACCACTTTATTCTCAGGTTTTTGAAAGAAACTGGGCTAGCCCAGAGAATATAGTTTTTATTTTCTTTCCTTTTTTTTTTTGTTTGCTTGTTTTACATATAGAGTACCTCCAACGTCTACCTGTTCCACACTCCAGCCCAGTCGGTGGCAGTAATGCACCTTTCTAGTTGGTTGCCAACCACCATTAAAACCGAAAAAAGAAGAAGAAGAATGAAAAGAACGAAAGCTTTCAGACACTAGTCCGTCACGTTGGTATTTACGTCATTACTGTCACACAATTAAAATGTACTGGATCAGTTGGCTGGTGGGTTTTCAAAATAATAAATACATATTTGTTATTTACCAGCTGGGAGGTCCGTATGGTGAAATACCATGACCGAGGTCTTGAAAGTACTGACCGAGGCCTCTGGGCCGAGGTCAGTATTCAAGGCTGAGGTCATGGTATTTCACCATACGGACCGACCTTAAAGGAACAGTCCACCATACTTCCATAATGAAATATGTTCTTCTCTGAATTGAGACGAGCTGATCCGTACCTCTCCGAGCTTTGTGCGACCTCCCAGTCAGTCAGACGCGCTGTCACTCCTGTTAGCAATGTAGCTAGGCTCAGCATGGCCAATGGTATTTTTTGGGGGTGTAGTTAGATGCGACCAAACTCTTCCACGTTTTTCCTGTTTACATAGGTTTATATGACCAGTGACATGAAACAAAGTTCAGTTACACAAATTGAAACGTGGCGATTTTCTATGCTATGGAAAGTCCGCACTATAATGACAGGCGTACTAACACCTTCTGCGCGCTTCGACAGCGCATTGATACCTTCACTCCTGTTTTTTTTTCTCTCCCCCGCCCCCCCTAACTTCCGTCAATACAACCAACGTGACCAACAAGACAAGTGGCCTGCACTCCTTGGAACACAGTCTAGTCAGGGGGGTGGGGGAGAGGGGGAAAACAGAAGTGAAGGTATCAATGCGCTGTCGAAGCGCGCAGAAGGTGTTAGTACGCCTGTCATTATAGTGCGGACTTTCCATAGCATAGAAAATCGCCACGTTTCAATTTGTGTAACTGAACTTTGTTTCATGTCACTGGTCATATAAACCTATGTAAACAGGAAAAACGTGGAAGAGTTTGGTCGCATCTAACTACAGCCCCAAAAAATACCATTGGCCATGCTGAGCCTAGCTACATTGCTAACAGGAGTGACAGCGCGTCTGACTGACTGGGAGGTCGCACAAAGCTCGGAGAGGTACGGATCAGCTCGTCTCAATTCAGAGAAGAACATATTTCATTATGGAAGTACGGTGGACTGTTCCTTTAAGCTGGTAAATAATATATTTATTTTTTTCTTTACCAAATTCTAACAGAAAACGAGAGCGCACAAAAGGGAAAACCGAGCCGAGCCGCCATTTTGAATCCTCATTCACAGCTGTAATGCAAATGGCTTCCTCCTCGGTATACAAGTGCACTTCCATGGCAGGAAAAAAAAAACTACATTTTGCCGCCTACGTAGTCCCCTATTTATACAAAATTGAGTCATTCAGGATTCAGCCATGTTTTTGCTCGGCGTTAGCAACAGTTACAGGTTTTTAGCTTTCTCCTGAAATGTTTTCTTTTATTTCTTCTTCCTCAGGGTAGCAAAATTTGCTTTTGCTGTGAACGCTGTCGTTATCGCTGCCCATGCTGTAAAATTAATGCTATTCTCCTGAGAAATGCTGGCAAAAATTTATAAGATTTTTGATAATCTTATAAATAAATCTTATTAAAAAAAGATAAATGTTGACAAAAAATGCTACTATGTTTGTTGCTGTGAACGAGCGAGCCGCCAGAGGGCCGTAACCGGGGGCCGTACCGTAGGATACGGACCCGCTCGCCAGCCAATCAGAGCACAGGATTTGGACCGCGAAAAAAATAAATACATGTATTTTTGTGATAAATACATATTATACTGAGTGTATTTCCCACATTAATCAATACAAAGTACCTGCACCTTTCAGGTTTTTTTAATCAAGGCTGAATACTTTCTTCTTTTCTGCTGCCTTTTATTAAATCAAATTTCTTCTTCTTCTTTTGGCTGCTCCTGATTAGGGGTCGCCACAGGAGATCTTTCGTCTCCATTGCTCCCTGTCTTCCACATCCTTCTCTACCACTCCTGCCACTTTCATGTCCTCTCTCACCACATCCATGCATCTCCTCTTTGGCTTTCCTCGTTTTCATGGGCCTGGCAGCTCCATCCTCAACATTCTCCTTCCAGCATGCTCTGCATCTCTTCTCAGGATGTCCCCATACCATCTCAGTCTCATCTCTCTTAGCTTAATTCCCAAGCTCTCCACATGTGCTGTCCCTCTGATGTGCTCGTTCCTTATCCTGTCCAACCTCGTCACTCCCATCGCAAACCTTAACATCCTCAACTCCGCCACCTCCAACTTTGCCTCCTGTCTCTTCGTTAAGGGTACGGTCTCCAATCCATACATCACAGCTGGTCTCACTACTGTCTTATACATCTTACCTTTCACTTTTGCTGGGACTTTCCTTTCACAAATGACTCCCGAAATCCTTCTCCAACTGCTCCACCCTGCCTGCACTCTCTTTCTCACCTCACTATCGCAGCCCCCATTTTCCTGCACAGTTGACTCCAGGTACTTGAATTCACCAACTTTCTTTACGTCTACTCCTTGCATCTTCACTACACTCTCATCCCCATTCTCATTGATGCACATGTATATAGTGCCCTATATAGTGCGTAGTCTGAAGTCTTGAGCACCGCAATGCTTTTCAATTAAGAGATGTGCCTCGTCAAAAGTTAAGTAGTGAAATTTCTTGCCTTCTTAATGCATTTCAGATCAAACAGTAAATAATAAAAAAAACCACAGTAAATAGGCCTATTTCACAACCGTAGTAATCCATATTACAGTGCCTTGAAAAAGTATTCATACCCCTTGAACTTTTTCACATTTTTCCACCTTACAACCACGAACTAAATTTTTTTATTGAGATTTTATGTGATAGACTAACACAGAGTAGCACATAATTGTGAAGTGAAGCGAAAATGATAAATGGTCTTCAAAATTTTAAACAAATAAAAATCTGAAAAATGTGGTGTGCATTAGTATTCAGCCCCCTGTCCTCTGATACCTCTAAATACAATCCAGTGCAATCAATTGCCTTCAGAAGTCATCTAATTAGTTAATAGAGTCCTACTGCGTGTAATTTACTCTCAGCATAAATACATTTGTTCTGTGAAGGCCTCAGTGGTTTGTTAGAGAACACTGAAGAACAAACAGCATCATGAAGACCAAAGAACTCACCAGACAGGTCAGGGATAAAGTTCTGGAGAAGTTTAAAGCAGGGTTAGGTTATAAAAAAATATCCCAAGCTCTGAACATCTCAAGAAGCACTGTTCAGTCCATCATTCAAAAATGGAAAAAGTATGGCACAACTGCAAACCTACCAAGACATGGCCGTCCACCTAAACTGACAGAGCGAGCAAGGAGAGCACTGGTCAGAGAAGCAGCCAAGAGGCCCATGATCACTCTGGAGGAGCTGCAGAAATCCGCAGCTCAGGTGGGAGAATCTGTGCACAGGACAACTATAAGTCGTACACTCCACAAATCTGGCCTTTTTGGAAGAGTGGCAAGAAGAAAGCCATTGTTGAAAGACAGGCATAAGAAGCCATGTAGGGGACACAGCAAACATGTGGAAGAAGGTGCTTTGGTCAGATGAGACCAAAGTTGAACTTTTTGGCCTAAATGCAAAGCGCTATGTGTGGCGGAAAACTAACACTGCTCGTCACCCTGCACACACCATCCCCACTGTGAAAGATGGTGCTGGCAGCATCATGCTATGGGGATGCTTTTCTTCAGCAGGGACAGGGAAGCTGGTCAGAGTTGATGGGAAGATGGATGGAGCTAAATACAGGGCAATCCTGGAAGAAAACCTGTTGGAGGCTGCAAAAGACTTGAGACTGGGAAGGAGATTCACCTTCCAGCAAGACAATGACCCTAAACATACAGCCAGAGCTACAATGGAATGGTTTAGATCAAAGAATATTCATGTGTTAGAATGGCCCAGTCAAAGTCCAGACCTAAATCCCATTGAGCATCTGTGGCAAGACTTGAAAATTGCTGTTCACAGACGCTCTCCATCCAATCTGGCTGAGCTTGAGCTATTTTGCAAAGAAGAATGGGCAAAAATTTCAGTGTCTAGATGTGCAAAGCTGGTAGAGACATACCACAGAAGACTTGCAGCTGTAATTGCAGCAAAAGGTGGCTTTACAAAGTATTGACGCAGGGGGGCTGAATACTAATGCACATCACATTTTTCAGATTTTTATTTGTTTAAAATTTTGAAGACCATTTATCATTTTCGTTTCACTTCACAATTATGTGCTACTCTGTGTTGGTCTATCACATAAAATCTCAATAAAAAACTTTTAAGTTTGTGGTTGTAAGGTGGAAAAATGTGAAAAAGTTCAAGGGGTATGAATACTTTTTCAAGGCACTGTATGTCAAGAAGCCATGGCCTAATGGTTAGCAGCTTTGGGACCAAAAGATTGCCAGATCAATTCCCTGGACCAGCAAGAATGGCTGAAGTGCCCCTGAGCAAAGCACCTAGCCCCCAACTGCTCCCCAGGCTGCTCTGGGTATGTTGTACGTCACTCTGGGTAAAAGTGTCTATGAAATGCCTGTAATGTAATAAAAACCCAATAAATAGCCTTAGTACTAGGTGGCACGGTGGTGTAGTGGTTAGCACTGTCGCCTCACAGCAAGAAGGGTCTGGGTTCGACCCTCACAGTCAACGGGGGCCTTTCTGTGTGGAGTTTGCATGTTCTCCCCGTGTCTACGTGGGTTTGGTCCAGGTGCTCTGGTTTCCCCCACAGTCCAAAGACATGCAGGTTAGATAAAACACCCAGCCACTGGGGTTGTACAAACCAGTACATACTTAGTGCTGGTCCCAAGCCAGGATAGATTGGAGAGGGTTGCATCAGAAAAGAAAAAAAACCTTTGCCAAATCAAATATGCAGAACAGATCCACTCTAGCGATCCCTAACAGGATCAGCCAAAAGAAGAAATAGCCCTATTCCACAACTGTAGTAATCCATATTACATCAAGCACTGCTCAGCTAAGTAAAGAGAAATGACAGTCCATCATTACTTTAAGACATGAAGTGTCTTTTAATTAATTTAAAAAACCACATTGAATTAGGGGTGGCACGGTGGTGTAGTGGTTAGCGCTGTCGCCTCACAGAAAGAAGGTCCGGGTTCGAGCCCCGTGGCCGGCGAGGGCCTTTCTGTGTGGAGTTTGCATGTTCTCCCCGTGTCCGCGTGGGTTTCCTCCGGGTGCTCCGGTTTCCCCCACAGTCCAAAGACATGCAGGTTAGGTTAACTGATGACTCTAAATTGACCGTAGGTGTGAATGTAAGTGTGAATGGTTGTCTGAGTCTATGTGTCAGCCCTGTGATGACCTGGCAACTTGTCCAGGGTGTACCCCGCCTTTCACCCGTAGTCAGCTGGGATAGGCTCCAGCTTGCCTGCGACCCTGTAGAACAGGATAAAGCGGCTACAGATAATGAGATGAGATGAGACATTGAATTAGAAGGTGTGTATAAACTTTTGACTGGGATGCTGTGTTTGCAGTTTCACCACAACTACCTCAGCCTGATATTGCACAGCACTGTATTGCACATACGTACTGTACAACTGTGCACATCTGCACTCTCATCAATATATAGTGCTGAATGTTGCTGATAGGCCGAGGATCTCCAGTTTGTGTGAGAAAATAATGCATGAGAAAATAAATTAAAATGTTTAAAAACAAATGTTCCTCAAAGAAAGATATGAAGGGATTTGGCCATTTCACTCTGTACAGTGCATATTATTATGAAACAATTCGAGGAATCTGGAGGAATTTTGGTGTGTATAGGGAAAGGGCTCAAGCCTAATCTGAATGCCTGTGATCTCCAATCCCTCAGACGGCACTGCATCAAGAACCATCATTCATCTATAACTGATAGAACCACATGGGCTCAGGATTACTTTGGCAAACCTTTGTCAAGCACTACAATACAGAGGTACATTCACAAATGCCAGTTAAAACTTTACTGTGCAGAAAGAAAGCCTTATGTTAACTGTGTCCAGAAGCGCCGTTGACTTCTCTGGGCTCGGAGGCATCTGGGATGGACCATCACACAGTGGAAATGAATATTGTGATCAGAAGAATCAGTATTCCAGGTCTTTTTTGGAAGAAATGGACTCCGTGTGCTCCGGACCAAAGACAAAAAGGACCATCCAGACTGTTACCAGGAACAAGTCCAAAAGCCAGGGTCTGTCATGGTATGAGGTTGTGTCAATGCCCTTGGTCAAGGTAACTTACACTTCTGTGATGGCAGCATTAATGGAGAAAAGTACACTTAGATTTTGGAGCAACATATGCTGCCTTCACGATGGCATCTTTTACAGGGATATTTCAACAAGGCAATCAAAGAGTTTGCATGTTCTCCCCTTGTCCGCGTGGGTTTCCTCCGGGTGCTCCGGTTTCCCCCACAGTCCAAAGACATGCAGGTTAGGTTAACTGGTGACTCTAAATTGACCGTAGGTGTGAATGTGAGTGTGAATGGTTGTCTGTGTCTATGTGTCAGCCCTGTGATGACCTGGCGACTTGTCCAGGGTGTACCCCGCCTTTCGCCCGTAGTCAGCTGGGATAGGCTCCAGCTTGCCTGCGACCCTGTAGAACAGGATAAAGCGGCTAGAGATAATGAGAATGAATGAGATGAGATATTCATCAATAGGGCGGCATGGTGGTGTAGTGGTTAGCACTGTTGCCTCACAGCAAGAAGGTCCGGGTTCGAGCCCCGTGGCCGGCGAGGGCCTTTCTGTGTGGAGTTTGCATGTTCTCCCCGTGTCCGCGTGGGTTTCCTCCGGGTGCTCCGGTTTCCCCCACAGTCCAAAGACATGCAGGTTAGGTTAACTGGTGACTCTAAATTGACCGTAGGTGTGAATGTGAGTGTGAATGGTTGTCTGTGTCTATGTGTCAGCCCTGTGATGACCTGGCGACTTGTCCAGGGTGTACCCCGCCTTTCGCCCGTAGTCGGCTGGGATAGACTCCAGCTTGCCTGCGACCCTGTAGAACAGGATAAAGCAGCTAGAGATAATGAGATGAGATGAGATGAGATGAGATATTCATCAATCACATAATGTTTCTATGCAAAACATTGTATACAAAATTGAAGGGCTGATTTCCAAATCGATTTTCATTCAATCAGAGAAAGATCTAATGCCGCTTTTCCACTACAAACGCGGCTGAGTCGGGCTGAGCCGTGCCGTGCTGAGTCGAGCTGAGTGGGGCTGTTGGAGTTGCATTTCGACTACAACCGCGCTGAACCGTGCTGGCTGGAAGTGGGTGGACACATTGGGTGGAGTTAGCGAAAGTGGGTGGACGTCACGTGATGTCGTTAAGCAGCGCAAACAGTGACATCAGTGATCTTTTAAGCGGTAGTCTCACGACCCGGATAGTAAACAATAAACATGGAGGACATGGAGTCGTTAGTGTTGCTGGTCTTGGTTCTGTGGCTTGTTGTCACCGACAACGCGGACAGATACTGGCAAGAGCGTATAGATGAGGCGAGGCGCATAAGGCTTCAGAAATTCTCGTAATTCGTAATTCTTCTTCTTCCGGGTTTGCGGTGTTTACAGATCCCAGCGCGCTCGCGGGGCGTGTGTGGGCATGTGAGGACACTCCTCCTCACCAATCAGTGCACAGGGGAGTGTCTGCTCACGCCCCCAACCTCACTCGGCTCGCTTTGGCTCGCTTCAGCCCCACTCCAAAACGGTGCGAGTTTTAGGGGCTAAGCAGGGCTGAAGTGAGCTGAGTCGTGCTGGTTTTTGGTAGTCGAAACGCGAGCCGTGTCGGGCTGAAGTGAGCTGAAGTGAGCTGAAAAAGGGTAGTGGAAAAGGGCCATAAATTTCATCTAATCATTTGCAGTTTCAATATTTGCATGAAGATGGACCTAATTGACGTTCATATAACTAAAATGAGAGATTTCAGAGACATCTTCAAAATGGAGCGTGAGAAAATGTGATATAGTGTTCAAATATGTTTCCTCAAAACAAAGACCATGCATAATTTCTTTGGAAATTCACCCTAATAATGGGGAAGTGCAACACTGCAACGACTGTCAGTGTCACTGAATAGCTCTTTATCAGTGTCACATGTGCCAGATACAGCAATCTAAGATGACTTGTTGATGACTTAGAAGCAAGTTATTTATAATCTATATAATATCTATAATATAAATTTCCTCCATCTGTACACAATCTGTCTGACTGTGGATTGGTGGAGTCCAAACTCTTTAGAGATGGTTTTGTAGCCTTTTCCAGCCTGATGAGCATCAACAGCACTTTTTCTGAGGTCCTCAGAAATCTCTTTTGTTCGTGCCATGATCCACTTCCACAAACATGTGTTGTGAAGATCAGACTTTGTTAGATCCCTGTTCTTTAATAAAACAGGGTGCCCACTCACACCTGATTGTCATCCCATTGATTGAAAACACCTGACTCTAATTTCACCTTCAAATTAACTGCTAATCCTAGAGGTTCACATACTTTTGCCACTCACAGATATGTAATATTGGATCATTTTCCTCAATAAATAAATGGCCAAGTATAATATTTTTGTCTCATTTGTTTTACTGGGTTCTCTTTATCTACTTTTAGGACTTGTGTGAAAATCTGATGATGTTTAGGTCATATTTATGCAGAAATATAGAAAATTCTAAAGGGTTCACAAACTTTCAAGCACCACTGTATATAAACCATCTGACTCGGCCATCTCTGTCATTAGATATTCAGTTTTATCATTGTGGTTTATAAAACAGAGCAGTAATGTACATTAATTGAGCAGCTCACTAGATTTGAGCAACACACCTAACTTTTAAAAAGTCATAAAGCTATTAAAATAACTATTGGCACACACTTGATAAGTAAACGGCGTGAAAAGGGAATCGCATGTAATGACTAATATTCTGTGTAAATATACAGGGACAATGTTTCGTTAAAATGTAACATGTATAGGTGTAGTTGAGGCTCGAGTCACGTATTTAAGGTCAGGCGATAAGAGATGATACTGATGATTAGTGATCACTCATTTCCCATTGTACTATTGTATAACTTGGCAGAGTGCTCTTTTTCATAAGTAGGTCGAATTAGAAATCTTTGAATGTGATTTTCTCCCTTTTTAACGTTTAGGAGTTAAATAAATCTAAAAAGCGCCATCTTTACTTTTGATTGAAAACCATGAAAATGATAAACATATTTAACTTCAGGGAAACTGGTAGTTTTCAGAGTTACAGAGAAAAATGTCAAACTTTGATCATGTTGATGATTTTCTTGGGCTCATCATTAATGATCGCTCGTTCGTCTCAGTTTTACAGTCAAGAGAAAAAGCCTGCAGTGAACATACCACACCCTCCAAGCACATGATCTATCTTTCTTTGCGTCTAAACTCTGCACAACCTCTCTGTCTTTCACTCACTCTTTCACTCCTCTATCCATAATCGACTTCCCATTTTTGTGTCTAAACTCTGCACAACCCCTCTTTCACTCTCTTTCACTCCTTACCCATCCATCATCAACTTCCCATCTTTCTGTGTCTAAACTCTGCACAACCCCTGTCTTTCACTCCTTATCTCTCTATCTATCTGTCTATAATCAACTTCCCATCTTTCTTTGTGTCTAAACTCTGTACAACCTGTCTTTCACTCACTCTCTTTCACTCCTTATCTATCTATGAATCAACTTCCCATCTTTCTGTGTCTAAACTCTGTACAACCTGTCTTTCACTCCTCATCTATCTATCTATAAATCAACTTCCCATCTTTCTTTGTCTTAACTCTGCACAACTTAACTCTGCACAACTCTCACTCTCTTTCACTCCTTATCTATCTATAATCAACTTCCCATCTTTCTTTGTGTCTAAACTCTGCACAACCTCTGTCTTTCACTCCTCATCTATCTATCTATCTATCTATCTATCTATCTATCTATCTATCTATCTATCTATCTATCTATCTATCTATCTATCTACTTCCCATCTTTCTTTGTGTCTAAACTCTGCACAACCTCTGTCTTTCACTCACTCTCTTTCACTCCTATCTATCTATCTATCTATCTATCTATCTATCTATCTATCTATCTATCTATCTATCTATCTATCTATAATCAACTTCCCATCTTTCTTTGTGTCTAAACTCTGCACAACCTCTCTGTCTTTCACTCACTCACTCCTATCTATCTATCTATCTATCTATCTATCTATCTATCTATCTATCTATCTATCTATCTATCTATCTATCTATCTATCTATCTATCTATCAACTTCCCATCTTTCTTTGTGTCTAAACTCTGCACAACCTCTCTGTCTTTCACTCACTCTCACTCCTAGCTATCTATAATCAACTTCCCATCTTTCTTTGTGTCTAAACTCTGCACAACCTCTCTGTCTTTCACTCACTCACTCCTATCTATCTATCTATCTATCTATCTATCTATCTATCTATCTATCTATCTATCTATCTATCTATCTATCTATCTATCAACTTCCCATCTTTCTGTCTAAACTCTGCACAACCTCTGTCTTTCACTCACTCACTTTCACTCCTATCTATCTATCTATCTATCTATCTATCTATCTATCTATCTATCTATCTATCTATCTATCTATCTATCTATCTATCTATCTATCTATCAACTTCCCATCTTTCTGTCTAAACTCTGCACAACCTCTGTCTTTCACTCTCTCTTTCACTCCTATCTATCTATCTATCTATCTATCTATCTATCTATCTATCTATCTATCTATCTATCTATCAACTTCCCATCTTTCTGTCTAAACTCTGCACAACCTCTGTCTTTCACTCACTCTCTTTCACTCCTATCTATCTATCTATCTATCTATCTATCTATCTATCTATCTATCTATCTATCTATCTATCTATCAACTTCCCATCTTTCTGTCTAAACTCTGCACAACCTCTGTCTTTCACTCACTCACTTTCACTCCTATCTATCTATCTATCTATCTATCTATCTATCTATCTATCTATCTATCTATCTATCAACTTCCCATCTTTCTGTCTAAACTCTGCACAACCTCTGTCTTTCACTCACTCTCTTTCACTCCTATCTATCTATCTATCTATCTATCTATCTATCTATCTATCTATCTATCTATCTATCTATCTATCTATCAACTTCCCATCTTTCTGTCTAAACTCTGCACAACCTCTGTCTTTCACTCCTCATCTATCTATCTATCTATCTATCTATCTATCTATCTATCTATCTATCTATCTATCTATCTATCTATCTATCAACTTCCCATCTTTCTTTGTGTCTAAACTCTGCACAACCTCTCTGTCTTTCACTCACTCTCACTCCTAGCTATCTATAATCAACTTCCCATCTTTCTTTGTCTAAACTCTGCACAACCTCTCTGTCTTTCACTCACTCACTCCTATCTATCTATCTATCTATCTATCTATCTATCTATCTATCTATCTATCTATCTATCTATCTATCAACTTCCCATCTTTCTGTCTAAACTCTGCACAACCTCTGTCTTTCACTCACTCACTTTCACTCCTATCTATCTATCTATCTATCTATCTATCTATCTATCTATCTATCTATCTATCAACTTCCCATCTTTCTGTCTAAACTCTGCACAACCTCTGTCTTTCACTCTCTCTTTCACTCCTATCTATCTATCTATCTATCTATCTATCTATCTATCTATCTATCTATCTATCAACTTCCCATCTTTCTGTCTAAACTCTGCACAACCTCTGTCTTTCACTCACTCTCTTTCACTCCTATCTATCTATCTATCTATCTATCTATCTATCTATCTATCTATCTATCTATCTATCTATCTATCAACTTCCCATCTTTCTGTCTAAACTCTGCACAACCTCTGTCTTTCACTCACTCTCTTTCACTCCTATCTATCTATCTATCTATCTATCTATCTATCTATCTATCTATCTATCTATCTATCTATCTATCAACTTCCCATCTTTCTGTCTAAACTCTGCACAACCTCTGTCTTTCACTCACTCACTTTCACTCCTATCTATCTATCTATCTATCTATCTATCTATCTATCTATCTATCTATCTATCTATCTATCTATCTATCAACTTCCCATCTTTCTGTCTAAACTCTGCACAACCTCTGTCTTTCACTCACTCTCTTTCACTCCTATCTATCTATCTATCTATCTATCTATCTATCTATCTATCTATCTATCTATCTATCTATCTATCTATCTATCTATCTATCAACTTCCCATCTTTCTTTGTGTCTAAACTCTGCACAACCTCTCTGTCTTTCACTCACTCACTCACTCACTCACTCACTCACTCCTATCTATCTATCTATCTATCTATCTATCTATCTATCTATCTATCTATCTATCTATCTATCTATCTATCTATCTATCTATCAACTTCCCATCTTTCTGTCTAAACTCTGCACAACCTCTCTTTCACTCACTCTCTTTCACTCCTATCTATCTATCTATCTATCTATCTATCTATCTATCTATCTATCTATCTATCTATCAACTTCCCATCTTTCTGTCTAAACTCTGCACAACCTCTGTCTTTCACTCACTCACTTTCACTCCTATCTATCTATCTATCTATCTATCTATCTATCTATCTATCTATCTATCTATCAACTTCCCATCTTTCTGTCTAAACTCTGCACAACCTCTGTCTTTCACTCACTCTCTTTCACTCCTATCTATCTATCTATCTATCTATCTATCTATCTATCTATCTATCTATCTATCTATCTATCAACTTCCCATCTTTCTGTCTAAACTCTGCACAACCTCTGTCTTTCACTCACTCTCTTTCACTCCTATCTATCTATCTATCTATCTATCTATCTATCTATCTATCTATCTATCTATCTATCTATCTATCTATCTATCAACTTCCCATCTTTCTGTCTAAACTCTGCACAACCTCTGTCTTTCACTCACTCACTTTCACTCCTATCTATCTATCTATCTATCTATCTATCTATCTATCTATCTATCTATCTATCTATCTATCTATCTATCAACTTCCCATCTTTCTGTCTAAACTCTGCACAACCTCTGTCTTTCACTCACTCTCTTTCACTCCTATCTATCTATCTATCTATCTATCTATCTATCTATCTATCTATCTATCTATCTATCTATCTATCAACTTCCCATCTTTCTTTGTGTCTAAACTCTGCACAACCTCTCTGTCTTTCACTCACTCACTCACTCACTCACTCACTCACTCACTCCTATCTATCTATCTATCTATCTATCTATCTATCTATCTATCTATCTATCTATCTATCTATCTATCTATCAACTTCCCATCTTTCTGTCTAAACTCTGCACAACCTCTCTTTCACTCACTCTCTTTCACTCCTATCTATCTATCTATCTATCTATCTATCTATCTATCTATCTATCTATCTATCTATCTATCTATCTATCTATCTATCTATCAACTTCCCATCTTTCTGTCTAAACTCTGCACAACCTCTGTCTTTCACTCACTCACTTTCACTCCTATCTATCTATCTATCTATCTATCTATCTATCTATCTATCTATCTATCTATCTATCAACTTCCCATCTTTCTGTCTAAACTCTGCACAACCTCTGTCTTTCACTCACTCTCTTTCACTCCTATCTATCTATCTATCTATCTATCTATCTATCTATCTATCTATCTATCTATCTATCTATCTATCTATCTATCTATCTATCAACTTCCCATCTTTCTGTCTAAACTCTGCACAACCTCTGTCTTTCACTCACTCTCTTTCACTCCTATCTATCTATCTATCTATCTATCTATCTATCTATCTATCTATCTATCTATCTATCTATCTATCTATCAACTTCCCATCTTTCTGTCTAAACTCTGCACAACCTCTGTCTTTCACTCACTCACTTTCACTCCTATCTATCTATCTATCTATCTATCTATCTATCTATCTATCTATCTATCTATCTATCTATCTATCTATCAACTTCCCATCTTTCTGTCTAAACTCTGCACAACCTCTGTCTTTCACTCACTCTCTTTCACTCCTATCTATCTATCTATCTATCTATCTATCTATCTATCTATCTATCTATCTATCAACTTCCCATCTTTCTGTCTAAACTCTGCACAACCTCTGTCTTTCATTCACTCACTTTCACTCCTATCTATCTATCTATCTATCTATCTATCTATCTATCTATCTATCTATCTATCTATCTATCTATCAACTTCCCATCTTTCTGTCTAAACTCTGCACAACCTCTGTCTTTCACTCTCTCTTTCACTCCTATCTATCTATCTATCTATCTATCTATCTATCTATCTATCTATCTATCTATCTATCTATCTATCTATCTATCTATCAACTTCCCATCTTTCTGTCTAAACTCTGCACAACCTCTGTCTTTCACTCACTCTCTTTCACTCCTATCTATCTATCTATCTATCTATCTATCTATCTATCTATCTATCTATCTATCTATCTATCTATCTATCTATCTATCTATCAACTTCCCATCTTTCTTTGTGTCTAAACTCTGCACAACCTCTGTCTTTCACTCACTCTCTTTCACTCCTATCTATCTATCTATCTATCTATCTATCTATCTATCTATCTATCTATCTATCTATCTATCTATCTATCAACTTCCCATCTTTCTTTGTGTCTAAACTCTGCACAACCTCTGTCTTTCACTCACTCACTTTCACTCCTATCTATCTATCTATCTATCTATCTATCTATCTATCTATCTATCTATCTATCTATCTATCTATCTATCTATCTATCTATCTATCTATCAACTTCCCATCTTTCTGTCTAAACTCTGCACAACCTCTGTCTTTCACTCACTCACTTTCACTCCTATCTATCTATCTATCTATCTATCTATCTATCTATCTATCTATCTATCTATCTATCTATCTATCTATCTATCTATCAACTTCCCATCTTTCTGTCTAAACTCTGCACAACCTCTGTCTTTCACTCACTCACTTTCACTCCTATCTATCTATCTATCTATCTATCTATCTATCTATCTATCTATCTATCTATCTATCAACTTCCCATCTTTCTGTCTAAACTCTGCACAACCTCTGTCTTTCACTCACTCACTTTCACTCCTATCTATCTATCTATCTATCTATCTATCTATCTATCTATCTATCTATCTATCTATCTATCTATCAACTTCCCATCTTTCTGTCTAAACTCTGCACAACCTCTGTCTTTCACTCACTCACTTTCACTCCTATCTATCTATCTATCTATCTATCTATCTATCTATCTATCTATCTATCTATCAACTTCCCATCTTTCTGTCTAAACTCTGCACAACCTCTGTCTTTCACTCTCTCTTTCACTCCTATCTATCTATCTATCTATCTATCTATCTATCTATCTATCTATCTATCTATCTATCTATCTATCTATCTATCTATCTATCAACTTCCCATCTTTCTGTCTAAACTCTGCACAACCTCTGTCTTTCACTCACTCTCTTTCACTCCTATCTATCTATCTATCTATCTATCTATCTATCTATCTATCTATCTATCTATCTATCTATCTATCTATCAACTTCCCATCTTTCTGTCTAAACTCTGCACAACCTCTGTCTTTCACGCACTCACTTTCACTCCTATCTATCTATCTATCTATCTATCTATCTATCTATCTATCTATCTATCTATCTATCTATCTATCTATCAACTTCCCATCTTTGTCTAAACTCTGCACAACCTCTGTCTTTCACTCACTCACTCCTATCTATCTATCTATCTATCTATCTATCTATCTATCTATCTATCTATCTATCAACTTCCCATCTTTCTTTGTGTCTAAACTCTGCACAACCTCTCTGTCTTTCACTCACTCACTCCTATCTATCTATCTATCTATCTATCTATCTATCTATCTATCTATCTATCTATCTATCTATCAACTTCCCATCTTTCTGTCTAAACTCTGCACAACCTCTGTCTTTCACTCACTCACTTTCACTCCTATCTATCTATCTATCTATCTATCTATCTATCTATCTATCTATCTATCTATCTATCTATCTATCTATCTATCTATCAACTTCCCATCTTTCTGTCTAAACTCTGCACAACCTCTGTCTTTCACTCACTCTCTTTCACTCCTATCTATCTATCTATCTATCTATCTATCTATCTATCTATCTATCTATCTATCTATCTATCTATCAACTTCCCATCTTTCTGTCTTAACTCTGCACAACCTCTGTCTTTCACTCACTCTCTTTCACTCCTATCTATCTATCTATCTATCTATCTATCTATCTATCTATCTATCTATCTATCTATCAACTTCCCATCTTTGTCTAAACTCTGCACAACCTCTGTCTTTCATTCACTCACTTTCACTCCTATCTATCTATCTATCTATCTATCTATCTATCTATCTATCTATCTATCTATCTATCAACTTCCCATCTTTCTGTCTAAACTCTGCACAACCTCTGTCTTTCACTCTCTCTTTCACTCCTATCTATCTATCTATCTATCTATCTATCTATCTATCTATCTATCTATCTATCTATCTATCTATCAACTTCCCATCTTTCTGTCTAAACTCTGCACAACCTCTGTCTTTCACTCACTCTCTTTCACTCCTATCTATCTATCTATCTATCTATCTATCTATCTATCTATCTATCTATCTATCTATCTATCTATCAACTTCCCATCTTTCTGTCTAAACTCTGCACAACCTCTGTCTTTCACTCACTCACTTTCACTCCTATCTATCTATCTATCTATCTATCTATCTATCTATCTATCTATCTATCTATCTATCTATCTATCTATCAACTTCCCATCTTTCTGTCTAAACTCTGCACAACCTCTGTCTTTCACTCACTCTCTTTCACTCCTATCTATCTATCTATCTATCTATCTATCTATCTATCTATCTATCTATCTATCTATCTATCTATCTATCTATCTATCTATCAACTTCCCATCTTTCTTTGTGTCTAAACTCTGCACAACCTCTGTCTTTCACTCACTCACTTTCACTCCTATCTATCTATCTATCTATCTATCTATCTATCTATCTATCTATCTATCTATCTATCTATCTATCTATCTATCTATCTATCTATCAACTTCCCATCTTTCTGTCTAAACTCTGCACAACCTCTGTCTTTCACTCACTCTCTTTCACTCCTATCTATCTATCTATCTATCTATCTATCTATCTATCTATCTATCTATCTATCTATCTATCTATCTACTTCCCATCTTTCTGTCTAAACTCTGCAAAACCTCTGTCTTTCACTCACTCTCTTTCACTCCTATCTATCTATCTATCTATCTATCTATCTATCTATCTATCTATCTATCTATCTATCTATCTATCTATCTATCAACTTCCCATCTTTCTTTGTCTAAACTCTGCACAACCTCTGTCTTTCACTCTCTCTTTCACTCCTATCTATCTATCTATCTATCTATCTATCTATCTATCTATCTATCTATCTATCTATCTATCAACTTCCCATCTTTCTGTCTAAACTCTGCACAACCTCTGTCTTTCACTCACTCTCTTTCACTCCTATCTATCTATCTATCTATCTATCTATCTATCTATCTATCTATCTATCTATCTATCAACTTCCCATCTTTCTGTCTAAACTCTGCACAACCTCTGTCTTTCACTCTCTCTTTCACTCCTATCTATCTATCTATCTATCTATCTATCTATCTATCTATCTATCTATCTATCAACTTCCCATCTTTCTGTCTAAACTCTGCACAACCTCTGTCTTTCACTCACTCTCTTTCACTCCTATCTATCTATCTATCTATCTATCTATCTATCTATCTATCTATCTATCTATCTATCTATCTATCTATCAACTTCCCATCTTTCTGTCTAAACTCTGCACAACCTCTGTCTTTCACTCACTCTCTTTCACTCCTATCTATCTATCTATCTATCTATCTATCTATCTATCTATCTATCTATCTATCTATCTATCTATCAACTTCCCATCTTTCTGTCTAAACTCTGCACAACCTCTGTCTTTCACTCACTCACTTTCACTCCTATCTATCTATCTATCTATCTATCTATCTATCTATCTATCTATCTATCTATCTATCTATCTATCTATCAACTTCCCATCTTTCTGTCTAAACTCTGCACAACCTCTGTCTTTCACTCACTCTCTTTCACTCCTATCTATCTATCTATCTATCTATCTATCTATCTATCTATCTATCTATCTATCTATCTATCTATCTATCAACTTCCCATCTTTCTTTGTGTCTAAACTCTGCACAACCTCTCTGTCTTTCACTCACTCACTCACTCACTCACTCACTCACTCACTCCTATCTATCTATCTATCTATCTATCTATCTATCTATCTATCTATCTATCTATCTATCTATCTATCTATCTATCAACTTCCCATCTTTCTGTCTAAACTCTGCACAACCTCTCTTTCACTCACTCTCTTTCACTCCTATCTATCTATCTATCTATCTATCTATCTATCTATCTATCTATCTATCTATCTATCTATCTATCTATCAACTTCCCATCTTTCTGTCTAAACTCTGCACAACCTCTGTCTTTCACTCACTCACTTTCACTCCTATCTATCTATCTATCTATCTATCTATCTATCTATCTATCTATCTATCTATCTATCAACTTCCCATCTTTCTGTCTAAACTCTGCACAACCTCTGTCTTTCACTCACTCTCTTTCACTCCTATCTATCTATCTATCTATCTATCTATCTATCTATCTATCTATCTATCTATCTATCAACTTCCCATCTTTCTGTCTAAACTCTGCACAACCTCTGTCTTTCACTCACTCTCTTTCACTCCTATCTATCTATCTATCTATCTATCTATCTATCTATCTATCTATCTATCTATCTATCTATCAACTTCCCATCTTTCTGTCTAAACTCTGCACAACCTCTGTCTTTCACTCACTCACTTTCACTCCTATCTATCTATCTATCTATCTATCTATCTATCTATCTATCTATCTATCTATCTATCTATCTATCAACTTCCCATCTTTCTGTCTAAACTCTGCACAACCTCTGTCTTTCACTCACTCTCTTTCACTCCTATCTATCTATCTATCTATCTATCTATCTATCTATCTATCTATCTATCTATCTATCTATCTATCAACTTCCCATCTTTCTTTGTGTCTAAACTCTGCACAACCTCTCTGTCTTTCACTCACTCACTCACTCACTCACTCACTCACTCACTCCTATCTATCTATCTATCTATCTATCTATCTATCTATCTATCTATCTATCTATCTATCTATCTATCTATCTATCAACTTCCCATCTTTCTGTCTAAACTCTGCACAACCTCTCTTTCACTCACTCTCTTTCACTCCTATCTATCTATCTATCTATCTATCTATCTATCTATCTATCTATCTATCTATCTATCTATCTATCTATCTATCAACTTCCCATCTTTCTGTCTAAACTCTGCACAACCTCTGTCTTTCACTCACTCACTTTCACTCCTATCTATCTATCTATCTATCTATCTATCTATCTATCTATCTATCTATCTATCAACTTCCCATCTTTCTGTCTAAACTCTGCACAACCTCTGTCTTTCACTCACTCTCTTTCACTCCTATCTATCTATCTATCTATCTATCTATCTATCTATCTATCTATCTATCTATCTATCTATCTATCTATCAACTTCCCATCTTTCTGTCTAAACTCTGCACAACCTCTGTCTTTCACTCACTCTCTTTCACTCCTATCTATCTATCTATCTATCTATCTATCTATCTATCTATCTATCTATCTATCTATCTATCTATCTATCAACTTCCCATCTTTCTGTCTAAACTCTGCACAACCTCTGTCTTTCACTCACTCACTTTCACTCCTATCTATCTATCTATCTATCTATCTATCTATCTATCTATCTATCTATCTATCTATCTATCAACTTCCCATCTTTCTGTCTAAACTCTGCACAACCTCTGTCTTTCACTCACTCTCTTTCACTCCTATCTATCTATCTATCTATCTATCTATCTATCTATCTATCTATCTATCTATCTATCTATCTATCTATCAACTTCCCATCTTTCTGTCTAAACTCTGCACAACCTCTGTCTTTCATTCACTCACTTTCACTCCTATCTATCTATCTATCTATCTATCTATCTATCTATCTATCTATCTATCTATCTATCTATCTATCAACTTCCCATCTTTCTGTCTAAACTCTGCACAACCTCTGTCTTTCACTCTCTCTTTCACTCCTATCTATCTATCTATCTATCTATCTATCTATCTATCTATCTATCTATCTATCTATCTATCTATCAACTTCCCATCTTTCTGTCTAAACTCTGCACAACCTCTGTCTTTCACTCACTCTCTTTCACTCCTATCTATCTATCTATCTATCTATCTATCTATCTATCTATCTATCTATCTATCTATCTATCTATCTATCTATCTATCTATCTATCAACTTCCCATCTTTCTTTGTGTCTAAACTCTGCACAACCTCTGTCTTTCACTCACTCTCTTTCACTCCTATCTATCTATCTATCTATCTATCTATCTATCTATCTATCTATCTATCTATCTATCTATCTATCTATCTATCTATCTATCAACTTCCCATCTTTCTTTGTGTCTAAACTCTGCACAACCTCTGTCTTTCACTCACTCACTTTCACTCCTATCTATCTATCTATCTATCTATCTATCTATCTATCTATCTATCTATCTATCTATCTATCTATCTATCTATCTATCTATCAACTTCCCATCTTTCTGTCTAAACTCTGCACAACCTCTGTCTTTCACTCACTCACTTTCACTCCTATCTATCTATCTATCTATCTATCTATCTATCTATCTATCTATCTATCTATCTATCTATCTATCTATCTATCTATCAACTTCCCATCTTTCTGTCTAAACTCTGCACAACCTCTGTCTTTCACTCACTCACTTTCACTCCTATCTATCTATCTATCTATCTATCTATCTATCTATCTATCTATCTATCTATCTATCTATCAACTTCCCATCTTTCTGTCTAAACTCTGCACAACCTCTGTCTTTCACTCACTCACTTTCACTCCTATCTATCTATCTATCTATCTATCTATCTATCTATCTATCTATCTATCTATCTATCAACTTCCCATCTTTCTGTCTAAACTCTGCACAACCTCTGTCTTTCACTCACTCACTTTCACTCCTATCTATCTATCTATCTATCTATCTATCTATCTATCTATCTATCTATCTATCTATCTATCAACTTCCCATCTTTCTGTCTAAACTCTGCACAACCTCTGTCTTTCACTCTCTCTTTCACTCCTATCTATCTATCTATCTATCTATCTATCTATCTATCTATCTATCTATCTATCTATCTATCTATCTATCTATCTATCAACTTCCCATCTTTCTGTCTAAACTCTGCACAACCTCTGTCTTTCACTCACTCTCTTTCACTCCTATCTATCTATCTATCTATCTATCTATCTATCTATCTATCTATCTATCTATCTATCTATCAACTTCCCATCTTTCTGTCTAAACTCTGCACAACCTCTGTCTTTCACGCACTCACTTTCACTCCTATCTATCTATCTATCTATCTATCTATCTATCTATCTATCTATCTATCTATCTATCTATCTATCTATCAACTTCCCATCTTTGTCTAAACTCTGCACAACCTCTGTCTTTCACTCACTCACTCCTATCTATCTATCTATCTATCTATCTATCTATCTATCTATCTATCTATCTATCAACTTCCCATCTTTCTTTGTGTCTAAACTCTGCACAACCTCTCTGTCTTTCACTCACTCACTCCTATCTATCTATCTATCTATCTATCTATCTATCTATCTATCTATCTATCTATCTATCAACTTCCCATCTTTCTGTCTAAACTCTGCACAACCTCTGTCTTTCACTCACTCACTTTCACTCCTATCTATCTATCTATCTATCTATCTATCTATCTATCTATCTATCTATCTATCTATCTATCTATCTATCTATCTATCAACTTCCCATCTTTCTGTCTAAACTCTGCACAACCTCTGTCTTTCACTCACTCTCTTTCACTCCTATCTATCTATCTATCTATCTATCTATCTATCTATCTATCTATCTATCTATCTATCTATCTATCTATCAACTTCCCATCTTTCTGTCTTAACTCTGCACAACCTCTGTCTTTCACTCACTCTCTTTCACTCCTATCTATCTATCTATCTATCTATCTATCTATCTATCTATCTATCTATCTATCTATCTATCTATCTATCTATCAACTTCCCATCTTTGTCTAAACTCTGCACAACCTCTGTCTTTCATTCACTCACTTTCACTCCTATCTATCTATCTATCTATCTATCTATCTATCTATCTATCTATCTATCTATCTATCTATCAACTTCCCATCTTTCTGTCTAAACTCTGCACAACCTCTGTCTTTCACTCTCTCTTTCACTCCTATCTATCTATCTATCTATCTATCTATCTATCTATCTATCTATCTATCTATCTATCTATCTATCAACTTCCCATCTTTCTGTCTAAACTCTGCACAACCTCTGTCTTTCACTCACTCTCTTTCACTCCTATCTATCTATCTATCTATCTATCTATCTATCTATCTATCTATCTATCTATCTATCAACTTCCCATCTTTCTGTCTAAACTCTGCACAACCTCTGTCTTTCACTCACTCACTTTCACTCCTATCTATCTATCTATCTATCTATCTATCTATCTATCTATCTATCTATCTATCTATCTATCAACTTCCCATCTTTCTGTCTAAACTCTGCACAACCTCTGTCTTTCACTCACTCTCTTTCACTCCTATCTATCTATCTATCTATCTATCTATCTATCTATCTATCTATCTATCTATCTATCTATCTATCTATCTATCTATCTATCAACTTCCCATCTTTCTTTGTGTCTAAACTCTGCACAACCTCTGTCTTTCACTCACTCACTTTCACTCCTATCTATCTATCTATCTATCTATCTATCTATCTATCTATCTATCTATCTATCTATCTATCTATCTATCAACTTCCCATCTTTCTGTCTAAACTCTGCACAACCTCTGTCTTTCACTCACTCTCTTTCACTCCTATCTATCTATCTATCTATCTATCTATCTATCTATCTATCTATCTATCTATCTACTTCCCATCTTTCTGTCTAAACTCTGCAAAACCTCTGTCTTTCACTCACTCTCTTTCACTCCTATCTATCTATCTATCTATCTATCTATCTATCTATCTATCTATCTATCTATCTATCTATCTATCTATCTATCTATCAACTTCCCATCTTTCTTTGTCTAAACTCTGCACAACCTCTGTCTTTCACTCTCTCTTTCACTCCTATCTATCTATCTATCTATCTATCTATCTATCTATCTATCTATCTATCAACTTCCCATCTTTCTGTCTAAACTCTGCACAACCTCTGTCTTTCACTCACTCACTTTCACTCCTATCTATCTATCTATCTATCTATCTATCTATCTATCTATCTATCTATCTATCTATCTATCTATCAACTTCCCATCTTTCTGTCTAAACTCTGCACAACCTCTGTCTTTCACTCACTCACTTTCACTCCTATCTATCTATCTATCTATCTATCTATCTATCTATCTATCTATCTATCTATCTATCTATCTATCAACTTCCCATCTTTCTGTCTAAACTCTGCACAACCTCTGTCTTTCACTCACTCACTTTCACTCCTATCTATCTATCTATCTATCTATCTATCTATCTATCTATCTATCTATCTATCTATCTATCTATCTATCTATCTATCTATCTATCAACTTCCCATCTTTCTGTCTAAACTCTGCACAACCTCTGTCTTTCACTCACTCACTTTCACTCCTATCTATCTATCTATCTATCTATCTATCTATCTATCTATCTATCTATCAACTTCCCATCTTTCTGTCTAAACTCTGCACAACCTCTGTCTTTCACTCACTCTCTTTCACTCCTATCTATCTATCTATCTATCTATCTATCTATCTATCTATCTATCTATCAACTTCCCATCTTTCTGTCTAAACTCTGCACAACCTCTGTCTTTCACTCACTCACTTTCACTCCTATCTATCTATCTATCTATCTATCTATCTATCTATCTATCTATCTATCTATCTATCTATCTATCAACTTCCCATCTTTGTCTAAACTCTGCACAACCTCTGTCTTTCACTCACTCACTCCTATCTATCTATCTATCTATCTATCTATCTATCTATCTATCTATCTATCTATCTATCTATCTATCTATCTATCTATCTATCAACTTCCCATCTTTCTTTGTGTCTAAACTCTGCACAACCTCTGTCTTTCACTCACTCACTCCTATCTATCTATCTATCTATCTATCTATCTATCTATCTATCTATCTATCTATCTATCTATCTATCTATCAACTTCCCATCTTTCTGTCTAAACTCTGCACAACCTGTCTTTCACTCACTCACTTTCACTCCTATCTATCTATCTATCTATCTATCTATCTATCTATCTATCTATCTATCTATCTATCTATCTATCTATCTATCAACTTCCCATCTTTCTGTCTAAACTCTGCACAACCTGTCTTTCACTCACTCACTTTCACTCCTATCTATCTATCTATCTATCTATCTATCTATCTATCTATCTATCTATCTATCTATCTATCTATCAACTTCCCATCTTTCTGTCTAAACTCTGCACAACCTCTGTCTTTCACTCTCTCTTTCACTCCTATCTATCTATCTATCTATCTATCTATCTATCTATCTATCTATCTATCTATCTATCTATCAACTTCCCATCTTTCTGTCTAAACTCTGCACAACCTCTGTCTTTCACTCACTCTCTTTCACTCCTATCTATCTATCTATCTATCTATCTATCTATCTATCTATCTATCTATCTATCTATCTATCTGTCTAAACTCTGCACAACCTCTGTCTTTCACTCACTCACTTTCACTCCTATCTATCTATCTATCTATCTATCTATCTATCTATCAACTTCCCATCTTTCTGTCTAAACTCTGCACAACCTCTGTCTTTCACTCACTCACTTTCACTCCTATCTATCTATCTATCTATCTATCTATCTATCTATCTATCTATCTATCTATCTATCAACTTCCCATCTTTCTGTCTAAACTCTGCACAACCTCTGTCTTTCACTCACTCTCTTTCACTCCTATCTATCTATCTATCTGTCTATCTATCTATCTATCTATCTATCTATCTATCTATCTATCTATCTATCTATCTGTCTAAACTCTGCACAACCTCTGTCTTTCACTCACTCACTTTCACTCCTATCTATCTATCTATCTATCTATCTATCTATCTATCTATCTATCTATCTATCAACTTCCCATCTTTCTGTCTAAACTCTGCACAACCTCTGTCTTTCACTCACTCACTTTCACTCCTATCTATCTATCTATCTATCTATCTATCTATCTATCTATCTATCTATCTATCTATCAACTTCCCATCTTTCTGTCTAAACTCTGCACAACCTCTGTCTTTCACTCACTCTCTTTCACTCCTATCTATCTATCTATCTATCTATCTATCTATCTATCTATCTATCTATCTATCTATCTATCTATCAACTTCCCATCTTTCTGTCTAAACTCTGCACAACCTCTGTCTTTCACTCACTCTCTTTCACTCCTATCTATCTATCTATCTATCTATCTATCTATCTATCTATCTATCTATCAACTTCCCATCTTTCTGTCTAAACTCTGCACAACCTCTGTCTTTCACTCACTCACTTTCACTCCTATCTATCTATCTATCTATCTATCTATCTATCTATCTATCTATCTATCTATCTATCTATCTATCTATCAACTTCCCATCTTTCTGTCTAAACTCTGCACAACCTCTGTCTTTCACTCTCTCTTTCACTTCTATCTATCTATCTATCTATCTATCTATCTATCTATCTATCTATCTATCTATCAACTTCCCATCTTTCTGTCTAAACTCTGCACAACCTCTGTCTTTCACTCACTCTCTTTCACTCCTATCTATCTATCTATCTATCTATCTATCTATCTATCTATCTATCTATCTATCTATCAACTTCCCATCTTTCTGTCTAAACTCTGCACAACCTCTGTCTTTCACTCACTCTCTTTCACTCCTATCTATCTATCTATCTATCTATCTATCTATCTATCTATCTATCTATCTATCTATCTATCAACTTCCCATCTTTCTTTGTGTCTAAACTCTGCACAACCTCTGTCTTTCACTCACTCACTCCTATCTATCTATCTATCTATCTATCTATCTATCTATCTATCTATCTATCTATCTATCTATCTATCTCTATAATCAACTTCCCATCTTTCTTTGTCTAAACTCTGCACAACCTCTGTCTTTCACTCACTCACTCACTCCTATCTATCTATCTATCTATCTATCTATCTATCTATCTATCTATCTATCTATCTCTATAATCAACTTTCCATCTTTCTTTGTGTCTAAACTCTGTACAACCTCTGTCTTTCACTATCTATCTATCTATCTATCTATCTATCTATCTATCTATCTATCTATCTATCTCTTCTTCCCTCTCTCTGTGCATTAAATATCTTTGAAAAGCTTTCTTTAATACCTTCGTATTTATTTTTAATTTATTTTTGCTTTGCAAACACTACTATTTCCTTTTGGAACCCCTCAGCTCGCAGTAAACCAGCAGCAACAGCAGCTCCGGCTTTCTGAAACCTCGCCATGAACACTTGAGCGACTCCTGACCACGTGAACGCGGCATTTCCCGCCCCTCTTCGCGCCTCCAAATGCGGAAGTTGCTCTAAACTGCTTCCACCCGGTCAGAGTGAGTCTCCACGCCAAACAACACACTGCAAATAATCCTCTTACGCAGTTCATCAGCCGGAGATTTAATCCATCGACATGCATATTAAACCAGGTGAGACGTTTATTTTAGCGCACACACTGCGGCCTGCTGCAGAGGGCTTTTTCTAAACATTAAACCACCGAATTGTTGGAAAGTTTTCCGATTTCAACAACACCCGGAATCATGAGCCGAGTCTTACGAAACTTTCTTACGAAAGAGTGTGAGTAATAGAGAGTAGATACACTGTGTTTACTCTTAATTTATTCAGTTCGTTTTATTTAATATCCGCCATGATGGCTAAGCTTCTGTTACTCGAACTTTGCTTACTGTGCTAGCGAGCTAGCTAGTTGGTTACCCGTCGTAAATATTAAGCAAATTAACATTTATTCGCTACCACGCCACGTTACAAAACCTAAGTATCTCGTTTTAACTTATATTTTCTAAAGAAACAAGGCGGGCAACACAATGTCGGGCGAACTTTCTTCAGCTAATGCGACCGTCTTTAAGGCTACTAGGAAATTTCTAGGTGAAGCTACGCGCATGCGCAGAACTCCCGCGCCCTAATACAACATGCAGTAAAACAAGTCGTTTCTTAAACTCTTCTTTTACCTCAAAATGCAAACTCGGTTTCTAATGAAAGTATACTTCAATAAAAATAATATTGAGAACGTATCAAAAGGACTGGATTTACTTAGAACAGCAGGTTGTGTGTCGTGATGTTGAATGAGTTCAAATTAATATTGAATGAACGACTTGGCTAGCCGGAAGCGCCATTTTAACTCGTGTCGTGAGAACAGGAAGTTAATTGATTGATTGATAGACTACAGTTGACCTCGAGGTAACAGGATTAAGTAAAGATTATCGTCGTGTCATTAAAGCTATCAGTGCAGCGTTTACCGTTTATATGCAGCTCAATGCTGTATTCAATAACAGTTTGTCTCTTTGAACGCAGCATTGACTTGCATATAACGAGTAAACTCCTATACACATCCTGTTATTGAACACTGCATATAAACAGTAAACGTTCTTGTACACAACCTGTTATTGAACACAGCATTGAATTACATATAACAGGTTGTGTATAAGAACGCTTACTCTTTATATGCATTTCAATGCTGTGTTCAATAACAGGTTGTGTACTAGAAGAGCGTTGACTCTTTGAACGCAGCATTGAATTGCATATAGAAAGAGTAAACGCTCTAATACACAACCTTTTTACTGAACACACTGAAGTGCATATAACGAGTAAACTCTTTTATACACGACCTATTATTGAACACTGCATTTAACTGTATATAAATAGTAAACGCTCTTGGACACAACTTGTTATTGAACACAGCATTGAACTACATATATGCACTTCAATGCTGTGTTCAATAACAGGTTGTGTATTGGAGATTTAAAGTGCATATTCTGGACCAAGTTCCTTTTTTTTTTTTTTAATATGAAAGTATGTCCCTTTACACACTCATTCAAAAGGGTAATTTTGCACAAGGCCATCTCTCTGCAGCAGGAAAAAAAATGCGTATGGAATCAATTTTATGCCAAAATGTTCATACAGTACTTTGGAAATATCAAACAAAAATGACAAATCAAAATACAAAAAAAAAGGTAATTTTTTTAGACTGGCAAACAAATTAGTCGTGTAATCGTGCAAAATATCAGTCTATTACTCTTCAGAAACCTTTTATTTTTGTTCCGCGTCTTTCTCAGTTTTGTTTGACGTAATTTATTTTGGTTGCGATTCCAGCTTTCTCGTTTGCGCTCCCTGACTTTTTGCTTGCAGTTTTGGCACAAACTTGACGTGTGGGCGGGCTGTCCAGGAATGCATTCCCATTGGCTAACTTGTGTTTGACTGACAGCTACGCTCAGCCATTCCCCCGGAGGCTGTTGCGGCCATTTCCTACTCGGATTCTGGCGGACTGTTTGATGAGTGACCGATCCATTGACGGTAAACAAGGATCGAGTGGACTTCAGTGGCGACTATGATATTGAATTATTCCAAAATTGATTCCGTAAACGCGTCTGGAAAAATCCCGAGGGAGTCTGGAGCCAGATTTATGACGTCACCCGCGGAAGCGCCAGCAGTAGCCCCCTAAAAATGAAAAGTTCCTCCGATCATGATGCATTTTTGTTTTTATGTTCCTTTTGGTAAGAAAACACACTGGGTGAAATATTTTGACAAAATTCAAAAGTTTAATGGTGGCACCAGGAGCTCAAAGTTATGGAAAAAGCTGCTCTTTTATGACTTAATTTCGATCACTTTTCATGAAACGTTATGGCACCTTATAGAGTATACCAAATATCTTAGATCCACATTTTTAGTACATATTCTAAATATATTATCAAGCACAGTTTGAGTTTTAGCTGTTCATTGAATCATTGTTCAACTACTTTTAAACAATACAAATGTATTATGAATCACATTAATGCTTCTCAATCCCTTGTAAAGGTTCTTAACATGATCTCAGGGTCACAAGGAATCAATAAATGGAGTCCAACATTGTGATTCAAACCTTACGCGAAAACATAAAATAAGCGTTTTTTGGCAAAAAATGAACCTCATGGTGCCACCATTAGACTTTTGAATATGGTCAAAAAATTTTACAGGATGTTATTGTTGGTGAAAAGGAACACCCAAACAAAAATGCATCAGATTTTATGAAAGTGAGGGCAACTGATGCACCCTAATCAGCAGGCTGTGCGAGCTTTGCACGGTTTCAGTGCACAGCCTGTGTAGACCAAGCGCTCCCATTTCTCGCTCATTGTCCGGTCTTTTGGGAAACGATGAGTATTAATCCCATCAAGATCGGTGTTGCTACACCCTCCTACGATACATCTGTTAACCATTTTAGTAATTACGCCATAACGTTGAAGAAATTTGCAGAAAACCACCAGGTCGTTTTCTCATAAACAAACCAGCGCTGACGTAGGATTCAGAGGGAGGCGTCCCGCACGCGACGTCACGAAAATCAGTGTTTGCCGGGAAATCCAAACGCCAAGTTTTTTCAGAGGCGGACCAATTCGCCTCAAATGGCTCGATTTCAACTGAATTTTTCTGGTATTGCACAAGGGAAAAAAATAGCAGAGAATGCAGAATGTTACAGATATTTGACCAAAGTTTAATATAAAATAGGAGAATTACATTGATCTTGCTCCTGAATTTACCCGTGATATGCACTTTAAAGCCTATTAAGAGTGCACAAAGTGCAACTGTAAGAAAAGAGATGAGAACACCAGTATGTGTGCGAAACAAAACAAGTGGCCGCCTTTGGGTAGTTAAGCAGCGTAGTTGCTGGATCGGATCAAAAGTTGCACCCGCAAAGTTTCTAGAGATAAACAGTAACACGCGCTGTTGGTTCGGACTGAAAATCACACTCGGTCTGTGAGGGTTGGTGGTCGTTTTGATCAGCTTTTTTTCTGCCATTGCTCCTCTTCAGCCATATCAATAACTCCTTCACTTCCTCTTCATTTATAGCCTGCCCTTCGTGCAAAATGACTGACAGGCAGGAAGGACCTGCAGCAGTGTTTCCTCATTGGTTAATACAGCTATAGCATGTTGTAACCTTTTGTTGCTGCCCGTCCCATGACTTTTTTTAAGAGACTTTTTTAATTTCTCCACACGCATCAGGTTTTCAGTGTCGACATGGCTGCTTTATTATCTCTGAGTCTGAACATGGTGTACACTGTCTACGTACCTCATAACGTCTGAACAAGTAAATTACGATGCACCTTTTTCTTTAAAAAAAAAAAGATGCAACTGGGGGGGAACAAATATGAAATTGACCGATTAAAAACGATTATTCTTCTTTAGAAAACATGTATAGAGGGATTTCACTGACGTCACCTGAAACCGGAAGTAAACAGACCCTGCGCCATATTGGAAGACCAACAAACTCGTGATTAGGGGGAAATAACGGCAGCGGTATGTGAGCCCACGAGAATAAAGTGGAGTGGCAAACGACTTAAACAAACAAATCTGAGCTGTTTTATTTATGATTTATTGGCCCAACAGTAGACTTGAAAGAAACCTGTGTGAGACTTGGCAAAAAACTGTGGATATAATGGATAAGTCTGTGCATGATCTGCGGACACTTTGAGGTAAGCAAACGCAAGAAATTCAGATTTAAAACATGCTAAAGTGGCCCCAAGTTGATAACTGGATGAGGAGCAAGCCTCCCAGACTTCTACAATTTTTAATAATAATAATAATAATTTAGGATGGTTTGGGGCTTGCTCTCCCTCCTATTATATAAATAAAGCATAGTTGTTGTGTAGGCATATATCATAAATACTAGGGCTGTAACGATACACCCAACTCACGATTCGATTCGTATCGCGATTTTTGACCCACTATTCGATACACCCACGATTTTTTTTTTTTTTTTTAAAAGTAGCAAGTTTGACTTATTAACATTTACTTACTTACATTAACTATTTAATAACAAATAATTCAGACCACTGCAGAGAATGAGTAATATGTATGCAAAATGAACAAATGTATATCCAAAGATGTTTTATTTCTCAAAATAATACTGTTGAGCCGGAAGCTCTGTTTTTTTTCGGTTCTGAAAGTCATTTTTCCAAATCGTGTAAATCTGTTAAGTTTTTTTTTTTTTGGGGGGTGGCTCGCTCACTGTCTCACTCTCATAGGGCCAATGATTTTCTGTGATCGCGGAAAACAGATGGAAATTACGGAATTTTTACGGTGAAACATTGCTCGCGTGTCAAAATGTAACTGCCACAGAAGGCTTCCGCCCAAGCAGACATGCCTTCAGTGTTGCCAGATATTGCTAACGTTTTCCACCCCAAAATATGTTCAAAACCAGCCAAAAAGCACCTAAACCCGCCCAATCTGGCAACACTGCATGCCTTTCCGGTCAAGTGATTGTGATTGGCTTGTGGCACACCTAGCCAGCCAATGAGCTGCTTGTTTACAGATTCGCTCCCCGCCTCGCAACCAGAATGGCGACCGCTTAAAAGAAATGAATGCTCTGCCAGTGGCGAGTGTGGACGTTGCGTGACTCGCAGAAGATTGTCGCAGGTCGGCGAAAAAACGACTTACTAATAGATATAAAAAAAAAAGTAATTTAAGCAAGTTTAAAATGTAATTTAAATAAAAAGTAAAGTATTCATAAATTGAAGTTTGGAAGCGCCTCTGTTTTTGGGCTGAGAAGTTTGAAAGGGTGTACCGCGATTCTGCCGCCTTGTATCGCGATACGGATCGTGGCTCTGCGTATCGCGATTTCGATTTCGATACGCATATCGTTACAGCCCTAATAAATACATATGTATAATTTGGATAAATTAACCTAAATTATGGATACCTTAATAGTAAAAAAAAAAAAAGTATTAATTTTTCAACTGAAAAGATATATTATTAAAAGATAAATATCAACAAGATTACCTTGGCCATAACTATGTGTAGGTTATTCTTAACAGCTGTAATATCACGAACCAAGCCACTAACAACATAATTGTAAGCCTGTAGCCCTTTGTAGGCTTTCAAGTCATCAGCAGTGTAGGCACTGGGTGTAAACAACAAATAGTTTACAATGTCTGGGTAGCAAACAGATGGCAGAATTGGTGTCCGGTCCTCCTTATGTTTCCATTCTCCCTTGCCGCGAGTCTTATCATATGGGTCAAACCCATCAATCACAGCCAGTTTCTCCACATACCGTGCCCTTTCTGCAGCTGGTAATGTACTCGCATAACCAGAATTATCAGCCATCGTGTCACTTTACTCTCACTCGTACTTTGTTTTATATTGTGAGTGCATGTACTTGGTCTTCCAATATGGCACCTAACAAAATCTCGCGGTGCGGTGACGTCATGCGGTAGCCCTCTATACCTAGTTAGAATTGAATATGTTGCCACTTCAAGCCCTGCATTACGACTGCTGCTTGTTGCAAGTTTGACATCAGACACAGAATTTGATGTCATGATGAAAGTTTTTCGCAAAGTGTCAGGAAAAACAACAGGCCATCATTGTACAAAAACTTTTGGAACTACAGTTCCAATCGTTCTCGATTCCCTTTCTAAGATGCTCTAAAACTAAACGTGTGAGGAAGAACTGAAATGTGTGTTTCTTTAACAGGTACCTGGGAGTCGAACAACGCCGTGTGCGAGTCAGACACGCTGTGTGATCCTGCCGTGCTCGTGTCTCCTCCCCAAGCTGAGCCACACATCCGGAACCGGCGGCTCTCCCCCGGTTCTGGGAGCTGTGGCGGAGGTGGAGGAGGCTGCACTGCCAGAGTGGACACGCTTTCTCCCCATCAGACGTCAAACAGCCCTGATCATGAAGGATCTTCACATGGAACTGCTCACACACAATCCTTGACCAGGGAGCACAGGGCCCAGAACAGGGGCAGAGGCCCTCGGCGTGAGGGAGCCACTCAGAAACTCCACAAATCCTCTCAGGCGCAGAAGGAGAGGTGGATGGGAGAAACGCTGTCGTCGCTCAGACCCCCGCCCGCTTTCCCGGTCAAGGACAGCCCTGCCAAGCTGCAGCCGGCAGTCAGTTACGCCTCCAAGGTGAAGGCAGGTGGACACTCCGTGGGCGTGGCTGAAGAGCCACCTGGCATCGGGGCTCTCCTGCAGAATCAGTGGGGACTCAGCTTCATCACCGACAGCCCGGCGATGGAGAACTCCGCTTCAGTCGCCGAAGAGGTTACAGAGCCGAGTCCGCGTGTGACTGTTCATCACGTCGCTGGAGAAATGGTCTCTGAAAACTCGGTGGCTTTGCCGAGCCAGGGCTCAAAGGAGCCTGAGGATTCTGCACAGCTGCTGCTCACCTGTCGCCATCTAGTGGAAGCCGTGCAGTATCATACGCAAGGTGTGTTTTTGTGATCTCTCTCTCTCTCTCTCTCTCTCTCTCTCTCTCTCAATCCTGTTCATCTTCACTTTGACAGTGTTTATTTTCACCAGGTTGATTCTGTGGCCTGAGCTTAACGTTTTAAAGATCCTCACCATACTGTGTACTTTTTATTTCCTTTCTCTTTAGAATGGAGTGCAGTCTTCATGAAACAAAAAGAAGGTGAGGAATTTCACATCTGCTCTTTAAAATACAAACTTGTAGCATGAGACAGGAAGTGAAGGCCCCAGTCATGTAATAACTCTAACTCCCCTCCGTCATCTTTCCTACTTTGCACCGTTTCTATATCACGAGGGGCCAAAATAACACTTCTGACTGTTTTTTTACGAAGTGTTGTGTTGCATGATGGATAGATAACAATCTGTGAATGTGACGTGCCTTGTAGGCTTGTGCAATATTGATTACTCCCCTCCCCCGTCCCTGCTTCCTAATTTATTCGCCCAGAGCTGACAAACAACCAGCATTTCCTCCATTTTAGGTTTGAGGAGAGTCGGGGAGTTAGACACACTATTATTTTTTTTTTTAAGCAGCAGCTGTGAAAAAGCCTGTTAGAATCCGACTCTAGTTATAGTTAACCGATGTATAAAAATAAATATATACTAGTCTAATGATTGCCAAGTCAAACATGTAACGACGGTTTTCGTTTCGCGTTAACGAACTCTGCGTGTTCTCTGTTTTCTGTAACAGAACGCGAACATGTGTATGAGCTCTTGAGATGGGAGAAGTGGGTGGGGCTAACTAGGGTTTTTTAATGCATTAAAACGTGTGTGTGTATATTTAACTTTTTAATTTAAACCTCCACCCAAGCTTTATCTGTAAACCGGGTGTCATAAAAGAGCTCGGTGCAAAAGCAAGGCTCTCCAGAAAATCTGAAGTAGTAAGCGGTTCAGTAATTTGCAGCGGTGAGGCTGCCGTGGTACACCAAATGCTAGGGGCGTCTGCGGGCATCCTCCACCAGAAAATTTTGAAATGTATCATGGATGCAAACGGCGCGCCTTTTGGCGGATGCCGCCTTTTTCACGGCTGTCTGGGGGACTTGTGTGAATCGCACAGATCCGATGAGTTGTGTTTTTTTTGGGGGGGGGGGCGTTGGAGTGTCTGATTATAATTTCATCAAAATAAATTCTGTATTAAAATTACTAAATAAGCAAATGCCGTTACAGTCCGTGAAACATAGGAAGTATAAGTATGAGACGAAAACAGTAAATCGGAAAGCTGCGCACGTAAAGCCAATTACGTGACTTGCGTCGGACTGATGGAAATCCTTGCGCGTGCAGCCAGCAGCAGATAATGGCGCGCAGCCAATTGGCTTTACGTGCGCAGCTTTCTGATTTACTGTTTTCTTCTCATACTTCCCATGTTTCATGGACTGTAACGGCGCTTGCTTATTTAGTAATTTTAATACAGAATTTACTTTGATGAAATTATAATCAGACACTCCAACGCCCAAAAAAAACTCATCGGATTTGCGCGATTCACACAAGTCCAGCCCCAGACAGCCGTGAAAAAGGCGGCATCCGCCAAAAGGCGCGCCGTTTGCATCCATGATGTATATGCTTTGTGGCTTCTCAGCTAATAAATTACTCACCGTTTCCCTGTAAAATACTTGAAAAACGTGAAATTTCCTTCCAGATGTGTGCGTGCTTGGCTTTCTCAGTTAGTACGCTGCCTGGCTCTGTAACATAACTACACGCGCTGAGTCAGTCGGAGCACCAGAATCTGTCAACGAATAGTGTTGGACCCGAATTGAAGACAACTTTGCGGTTTAATAATTGGATTTGCAGCAAGTTATGGGCAGCGGAGATGATGTATAAATCGCTCAAACGTTGAAAGGCAACTTTTTTTTGCTCGTGGGATCGAGCCGCTGGCGCCGACGGTCTGTGTAGGCGGAGAAAACAATCGCCGGCGATTGTAGAGATCTCTGAACAAACCAGTTTTATTTACGTACCGCGGATTTCTGTAACATCGCTGTCGTACAGATGGAAAGAACGCCTTTAAGGCCAATTTATGCTGACAACGCAGTCTTTGCAGATGGTGTCTGCGTAGCCCCCCCCCCCTTCGCAGACACTCTGTGCGCACCTCCCAAAAATTGATCACCGCAGAAGCCTCGCAGACAAGAGGGCTCTGATTGGTCCACTCTACATCTGCTGTACACGCACTTCCGCTTCCCTACTTTCCCGGTTTGTTTTGTTTTCACGACCGCCATTTTTAAAAACATGAGCAAAGATGGAGCAGCACGAAGAGCGGTTGATCGAGGAAGTGAGGAAGTACGTACATCTATACGACTCCAGTTCTAGTCATTATAAGTAACCGGAGGGAAGATAAACACTCCACTAACCACACCCACCAACTACTCCTAGCGACTTCGCGCCCCCTTGCGTTGTGGCGGTGAATAACATTGCGCACGCCTATTACTCCCCGCTCAACGATAAATTACAACTGTCTGCGAAAAGCTATCTGCGAAAGCCTTGTCGCAAGAGCATGCAGAGGCCCTCAGTCCTCTCCTGCGGTGTTTTAGAAAACTACAGGTCTCCATCACAGCTTTTGGTGTAATGAAGCCACTCCCCCCTCCTCTTTCCCCTCCCCCTGTCTATTAGCATTGTATATCTAGTGTGGCTCCCCCCCCCTCCCCCTTTCTTTTGGAACCCTGTAAATGAGGTGTGGTTTTTTTTTTTTTTTTTTTGTCTTTTCAGATCCCGTGAAGGTCGTCTGGTACACGGACTCGTCATAGCAGCTTGCACGGCGCACGCCGGCTAATTCACCCTCACACACTCGTACTCCATGCACACACACACACACACACACACACACCTTCATACACACACTAGCACATTTACAATTGCGCACGCACGCACGTCCACCCCACCCCCCACCCCACTTCACTCTGTGCACTCCTCCACCCCAGCTTCCCTCCCCGCGTGGTGAAAGAAACGTCTCTGATGCATGGATGCCTTAAACCTTGTAGTGTGGAGAGACCTTTCCACACATCCTTTTTCTTCTTTATTTTATCATGGTGGAGAACACGGTTTACTTTTTACAGAATATCTTGATCTGGCAGTTTTATTCAAAGGGGCAGAACTTTACTTGATTGTAGCCGTTTCTGCCCCACTGTTCTCGTTTTTTGTTCCTTAACACCCCTCCCCCAATTATAAAGTGTTCCTGTACTCGCAGCGAAGACCTCCATCTGTCCATAATTTTAGAACTTTTCGCGTTTGCGTCCCTTACCTATCGTGTGTATCTTACGTGGGTGGCATTTACATGGGCACAGCTGGCACACTTTGTCAGCATCAGTGCTCCAATTTCCGTTCTTAGTGCTGTTTTTAAAAATATTTCCACCCTAACTTGAATGTAAAATGTACAATAGAGATCTTTTTAAAGGGGCACTGGAAGAGATTTAAGTGAAGTGTTGCAGAATAAAAGCAAAGTATAAAACCATTGTCTTTTTTTTTTTTTTTTAAATTGTTATTACTACATGCAGAGAAATGTACTTACCGAAAAAAGGGGGATAAAACTCAGGTTATCTTGCTACCTTTGGTTTTGAACCTTTAGTGTTTACTAAAACTTTTAAAATTGTTTACAGTAAATTCAATTTTAGAGTTTTTTTGAGTATGTTGGTGAAGTTGGCATTTTAAGCAGGCGGTTACTTTCAGCAAAAAATAAATTTTGAAACGTTTTAATAATGTAGACGTGACGTGTTCTGTAATCTCGAATGTGTGTGTTCTTAAAACTACTGGATGTAAAACAGCATTTTAAAAAATGCTAGAACCTTGGTGTCTAGGCTTGTCTTAGCTTTTTGCAGCTCAGCTTCTCCAGTGTCACTTTCCATTTCTACACATACAGTCAATAATCATGGGTTAAATTGCGTTGTGATGTTATGCTAAAGTATGACGCCAGGCAGAAGACTGTTGGCTTTGTTTTATGTAGATATGTGAGATGTTCTCAGATGTATCTGTTTAGATACTAAATCCAAAAATTGTTCAGTAACAATCTTCAAAGCAACAAGGTTTCCCTAAAGGTCTAAAGTTTCTGATCAAGGATCTGATCAAACCATAGCTCGAAAATTGTTTTGTTTTTGGTTATTTGTTGCTGACTTCTTATTAGGGAAGAAAATAAACTCAGGAACTACACATCAGTGTTGTCTCCATGTCCATCAATGCCTTCTTTCTACCAACATGTTTTCAAGGAGAAAACTCTGCAGTCCTGCTGAGCCTTGTGGTTTGGGGTATTTTTTTTTTTTTTTTTTTGGAGATGCCTTTCTGCTCACCACGGTTGTAAAGAGTGATTATTTCAGTAACCCTATCTGGCTTGTAAGCTGGACACAGTCTGATCAATCTCCTTCTCTTTTGCTGTTTCCACCACGGAACTGCTACTCAATGGATTTTCACACCATTCTGTACAAACTCTAGTGTCATGTGAAAATCCCAAGAAAGAAGTCAGTCACACTGAGATCACTATTTAAAAAAAAAAAAAAAATTGTTTTAGGATACTTTTATGACCCTTAAGCTAAATAACCAGCCATTTTGTCTTCAAAACCCACTCATTCTATAGCTAACTTTCACAGATTTGTACCAGATTGATTGGGGGGGTGCTTATTCTATCAGTGTTTGAAATGTTTTAGCCGCTTTTTTTTTTTTTAGAAAAAAAAGGTTACGGCTGGGTTTTTGCCTACGGAAGCCGAGAGAGGCCCTTCATATAATCCTTTTTTTTTTTTTTTTTAATTCACCTTGTTATCCCGAGATAACGACAATTAATTCAGGATCTCGAGAAAACACCACAACTAATTCGAGATCTCGAAAAAACAAAACCGTTATTCTGTGATCTCGAGTAAACAGCTGAGAAATGGTTCATTCAGGTGCGCCAAGAGACTTGTGATATGCCGACTTTGGGGCTATTTCTCATTCTGTATAGACGCAACTTTGGTCATTAGAATGTCTGGAATAATCGATCACCTAATAAGGCAATATTTTGATCAGGGGTTGACACAGGGAGAGATTGCATCAAGTCTTTTAATAAGGGATAATTTCAAAATTAGTCCGCGGCACCTCCGCTGAAGACTGGCCCGGCTTTGTCTCTACCGACGGAGATACAGTGATCCAGCGGAGATCATGAAATAATTTTGTTTTCTCGAGATCCTGAATTAATTGTCGTTATCTCGGGATAATAAGGTGAATTTAAAAAAAGGATTATATGAAGGGCCTCTCTCGGCTTCCGTATTTGCCTGAACTGAATCAGGTCATCGGTTTTTCTCTTGCTAGAGCAGTTGGGTGTTAGGCACCTTGCTCAAGGGCACTTGAACCAACAACCTTCTGGTCCCAAAGCGGTTTCTCTAACCCTTTGGCTGTAGCTTCCCCCTTTTAAACTACAGAAGTGCTAAAACACAACAACGAAAAAGATGGACAGAGATTTGCTATCAGTTATTTAACAGCAGTCAGGTCATATTTCAGGAACACATCATGTTCGAGAGGTGAAAAAAAAGCACATCATCCACATCAAAATATCCATATCTTGTTTATTTGACAAATTGCTCTCTGAAGCCAAACAAGTCTATGGCTCAATCTCTCCAGGTAACTTCTACTTCATCTGTCCTGTACCTGATGAGAAAAAACAACACGATACACTTTTACTGAACAATTCAGAGTAACTCGGTACCTAAAGGGTTAGATTTTAGAATGATCTATGACTTCGAGTACGCTTAATCTTAAAATGGTGCAAGAACCCTGAGAAAGTAAGCTTTAAAGGAACAGTCCACCGTATTTCCATAATGAAATATGCTCTTATCTGAATTGAGACGAGCTGCTCCGTACCTATCTGAGCTTTGCGCGACCTCCCAGTCGGTCAGGCGCTGTCACTCCTGTTAGCAATGTAGCTAGGCTCAGTATGGCCAACGGTATTTTTTGGGGCTGTAGTTAGATGCGACCAAACTCTTCCGCGTTTTTCCTGTTTACATAGGTTTATATGACCAGTGATATGAAACAAGTTCAGTTACACAAATTGAAACGTAGCGATTTTCTATGCTATGGAAAGTCCACACTATAATGACAGGCGTACTAACACCTTCTGCGCGCTTCGGCAGCGCATTGATATCTGAGCTCCGTATCAATGCTCTGCCGAAGTGCGCAGAAGGTGTTAGTACGCCTGTCATTATAGTGTGGACTTTCCATAGCATAGAAAATCGCTACGTTTCAATTTGTGTAACTGAACTTGTTTCATATCACTGGTCATATAAACCTATGTAAACAGGAAAAACGCGGAAGAGTTTGGTCGCATCTAACTACAGCCCCAAAAAATACCGTTGGCCATGCTGAGCCTAGCTACATTGCTAACAGGAGTGACAGCGCGTCTGACTGACTGGGAGGTCGCGCAAAGCTCGGATAGGTACGGAGCAGCTCGTCTCAATTGAGATAAGAGCATATTTCATTATGGAAATACGGTGGACTGTTCCTTTAATGCCTTCTGAGACCTTTTAAGATTCAGGTTTTTTTGGCAAACTAGTCACACAACAACCGTTAGCACAGTGCCACGGACATTAACCAGTGGGATTCGATGGCTTTCACCCCTATGGTCCCTAAAGTAAAGATCTTTCACGCAGACAGCACCTCGCCTCAGTCTCCTGCCACCTCCAACCATTTCTTGTTCGGTTTGCAACGTCCCATCTTACCACACCTGGCGATGACTTGCTATCGATGGAAGACGCGACGGAGCGTCAACGCTATCAGATGTAAACACAATGTAAAACTTCTATTAAAGGTGGAGTATCTCATTGTCTAACAAAGTTAAACAAGTATAGATGTTTTATGGTAGGCTGCTGTGTGTGACAATTTTTTTCCTCCCATCAGCCTTAAATGAATCTGCAAATTTAATACCTTACAACAAATTTAAGACAATTTTGAATTCAAATTTGTCTCTCTCTCACAGTGAAATTCTTATTGCGATGCGCCGTAAGCCGTGAAGACTTTTTGTTTGTTTGTTTGGGAGGGAGAGAGGAAGGGAGTAAAACAATGTAATAAGTAGAATAAAAAAAATGTGATAGTGTGCTGCAGAACATACGCAATATACAGAATATATATACAACCCCGATTCCAAAAAAGTTGGGACAAAGTACAAATTGTAAATAAAAACGAAATGCAATAATTTACAAATCTCAAAAGCTGATATTGTATTCACAATAGAACATAGACAACATATCAAATGTCGAAAGTGAGACATTTTGAAATTTCATGCTAAATATTGGCTCATTTGAAATTTCATGACAGCAACACATCTCAAAAAAGTTGGGACAGGGGCAATAAGAGGCTGGAAAAGTTAAAGGTACAAAAAAGGAACAGCTGGAGGACCAAATTGCAACTCATTAGGTCAATTGGCAATAGGTCATTAACATGACTGGGTATAAAAAGAGCATCTTGGAGTGGCAGCGGCTCTCAGAAGTAAAGATGGGAAGAGGATCACCAATCCCCCTAATTCTGCGCCGACAAATAGTGGAGCAATATCAGAAAGGAGTTCGACAGTGTAAAATTGCAAAGAGTTTGAACATATCATCTACAGTGCATAATATCATCAAAAGATTCAGAGAATCTGGAAGAATCTCTGTGCGTAAGGGTCAAGGCCGGAAAACCATACTGGGTGCCCGTGATCTTCGGGCCCTTAGACGGCACTGCATCACATACAGGCATGCTTCTGTATTGGAAATCACAAAATGGGCTCAGGAATATTTCCAGAGAACATTATCTGTGAACACAATTCACCGTGCCATCCGCCGTTGCCAGCTAAAACTCTATAGTTCAAAGAAGAAGCCGTATCTAAACACGATCCAGAAGCGCAGACGTCTTCTCTGGGCCAAGGCTCATTTAAAATGGACTGTGGCAAAGTGGAAAACTGTTCTGTGGTCAGACGAATCAAAATTTGAAGTTCTTTATGGAAATCAGGGACGCCGTGTCATTCGGACTAAAGAGGAGAAGGACGACCCAAGTTGTTATCAGCGCTCAGTTCAGAAGCCTGCATCTCTGATGGTATGGGGTTGCATTAGAGTGTGTGGCATGGGCAGCTTACACATCTGGAAAGACACCATCAATGCTGAAAGGTATATCCAGGTTCTAGAGCAGCATATGCTCCCATCCAGACGACGTCTCTTTCAGGGAAGACCTTGCATTTTCCAACATGACAATGCCAAACCACATACTGCATCAATTACAGCATCATGGCTGCGTAGAAGAAGGGTCCGGGTACTGAACTGGCCAGCCTGCAGTCCAGATCTTTCACCCTTCGAAAACATTTGGCGCATCATAAAACGGAAGATACGACAAAAAAGACCTAAGACAGTTGAGCAACTAGAATCCTACATTAGACAAGAATGGGTTAACATTCCTATCCCTAAACTTGAGCAACTTGTCTCCTCAGTCCCCAGACGTTTACAGACTGTTGTAAAGAGAAAAGGGGATGTCTCACAGTGGGAAACATGGCCTTGTCCCAACTTTTTTGAGATGTGTTGTTGTCATGAAATTTAAAATCACCTAATTTTTTTCTTTAAATGATACATTTTCTCAGTTTAAACATTTGATATGTCATCTATGTTCTATTCTGAATAAAATATGGAATTTTGAAACTTCTACATCATTGCATTCCGTTTTTATTTACAATTTGTACTTTGTCCTAACTTTTTTGGAATCGGGGTTGTAAATATACCCTCACCAGCCACTTTAATAGGAACTTGTTCTTGATTCTAAGACTCCTGTTCTTGGCTGCAGGAGTGGAACCCAATGCGTTGTTCTGCCATTGCATGCTGAGATGCTTTTCTGCTCACCACGGTTGTAAAGAGTTGCTATGAGTTACTATATCCTTCCTGGCAAAAAAGCTCAAACCAATCTGGGGCTGGGTTTCGCAAGGTTAAAAAGCCTCTTAACGCTAAGAGCATCTTAACTAAGAGAGAGTGCGTGTTGATTGTGATGCTCGCTCTGCCATTTAACAATGATCTTTGTCCTACGATGCTTTTGGGAAACTCACCCCTGGCCATTTTCCTCTGACCTCTCTTATCAACAAGGCGTTTGTTTTCACCCACAGAACTGTCACTCACTCAACTCAGTGTTTTTTTGTTTTTCGCACCATTCTGTGTAAACTCTAGAGACTGTGTGTGTGTGTGTGTGTGTGAGAAAACCCCAGGAGCTCAGTTGTTTCTGAAATACTCAAACCAGTCCATCTGGCTCAAACCAATACCCATGCCACAGTCACAGAGATCACAATTTTTCCCCGTTCTCATGTTTGAACATTGTGAACATGAACCGAAGCTTTTGATTTGTATCTGCATGATTTGATGCATCGTGCTGCTGTCGAGGGATCGGCTGATTAGAGAACTGCATCAAACAGCAGGTGTTCCTAATGAAGTGGCCAGCGAGTGTATATTGCACTAAAGAAAAAAAAATCTAAAATATATATATATATATTGCACTGTAATGAATAAAAAACTGAAATTTATGACTTTAATTCTGCCGATTTTTAAGAGCTGTGGGAACCCTGTCTGGAGTTGAAATTAAGTCCAGATAATCTTATTCACCTTCGCCTCTCGTGTCTACTCAGTGAACGTAGAATATAAACCAACAACTCATACCTTTGTGTGATCCAGGAATCGGACAGCTCTGTGACCTGACCCACGCGGAACATTTCCCAGCCTGCTTGTGCGATCATTGCGCCGTTGTCAATGCAGAACCTTACAACCAAGTCAAGGATTTAAGCCTTAGTGCTAAAGTAGCGTGACTTTGGCATTTGAGACCCATACACACACGTTACAAAATGTAAACTCTCACCTCTCGTCTGTGGCGAAGAGCCGAGCTCCTCTCTCCTCACACATAACGCCCATCATCTCCTGCAGACGGAGGTTACCTAGTCGAAGCACACGGCAACTCAATCAATAAGAGCATACGAACACATGGCATCATCACTGAAACGTGAAAACGGGCCACTCACAGCCTACTCCTCCTACGATCAGGACCTCCTGGGAGTCACAGTGAGCCATGGCGCGTTCTGTGATCTCCACCAGCATAGAGAAGAGTGTCTCCTGCAGATCAGAGAGTTCCGATACGTCAAATAAATGCATCCAGAAAGATTTCAATGTTGCATGTTTATGTCAGGAAGAGACACGAGTTCAGTCCTTGCCTGAAGGGAAAAGCACAGGTCCTCTGCTGTGCACTGCTTAGAACTCAACATCTTGTGTGCCATCTCCTAGATTTGAATGGAAAATCAGTATCAGGTAAATCAAGTCAAGTCAAAGTCCCTCGCATGCCAGGATCTGGTCTTCCCAGGCAGTCTCCTGTCCCAGTACTAACCAACTCTTGAAGGTGTATGGGTGCGGCGCCGATCTCCGTTTTGATAGCCCTCGGCCTCTCGCCTATACAGCTAGGGTTACAGTGGGGGGCGGGTCCTCTGGTAACCACGAGAGTTTGACTTCCCTACTTGCATCTGTATTGCAGCGTGCCTTACCAGATGGTAGTAGGTACCATTTTTATGATGGTCTTTGGTATGACCCAATTGCGAGTAGATCTCACGGTCGAGAGGCGGACACGCTAACCACTAGGCCGACTCACGGTCATCAGGTAAATACTTTCATTAAAAAAAAATAATATACACAGAGGCCATGGGCAGTGAAGACATTTACTCGGGATCAACCAATAAGGGTTGGTCTTACTGGGCTGCGACAGCCCGCGACTAGTTGGAGACACAGCAATTGCGATAAAATAAGCGAATTAGCGACAATTTTCACTTGGAATCACACTGAATTGATATTTGCATATTTTACCGCAATTGTCGTGTCTCCAACTAGTCGCAGGCTGTCGCAGCCCGACTTTCCCTCGGCAGGCAGGGAAGCAGAGGAAGCCTCACGGAAACTGACTTGAGAAGGGTTCGCAATGGCTTTGCGACACCAGCGATGCATTTGCGGCTATTTTGAGAGAAATTTTGTCGCACAAGTTTTTTGAACGTGTTCAAAATTTCAGCGACGAAGGAGCGACACTTTGCAACTCATGCGAGGAACTTGAGAAGCCCCGCGAATGTTTCAAGACACTTTTGAAACACTCTCGTGAATGACGTTCGCAATTTGTCGCAAGCTGTCGCAGCCCAGTGAGATACTGGCTTCAGGGGTTTTGGGCACTTGAAGAAAAAAAAAAGAAGGTCTTGAAATTTTGATCAATTTTTAGCATATGTGCAATGTTAATATAGTAGGCGTATCAGACGCTCGCTGGCTGTGGTGCGTAAATTGTGCATGCAGACCCTCATCTAAGTTTCCCTTCACTCTTGAATATTTTCTATCGTGAATACGATCATTAAAAAGCTTATAATTTCTGCTTTCCAAAGAAATGTATCTGGTTAAGATCTGTTCAGTACTTTGGGAGTAACGGCAGGTTGAAGTTGGCACAACAGAGTTCACTCTCTGCTCACGGGACGTCGGGAAACTGCCGGTGCTTTTCTTTTTGAGTCATGGGAAAGCACTCAGACTCTCTCTCTCTTCTGATTGGTTTCCGACTGGATTACGCGTGAATATCAATCATAACTTTCATAGGGATGTTCTCTCACTCTCACTGCTTCTGATGAAGGATTCAGCAAAATTTTCCATCAGCTAGTTTTGATGTTGTGATTCACGAGAGGCTTTGAAGTGAGTTTTCAGAGCTTTACCTACTTGTTTTTTCAAATCAAACTGATTCCTGTAAATAAATAACTATTTTAGAGTACAACTGGAGTTGCTTTGATGAAAAATACTGACATCTTAGTGGTCGGAATGATATTTTTAAAAACCAGAAGTCAGAAACGTGAGTGCCAATTTCAATTCAATTAATGTGAATTGTTTACTGGATGTGGATCAGATAGTTTTTTCGAGGTTCGTCTTGAAAGCTGTGAATATTAATCAAAATAATCATTTATATTATTTCATATCAACACTACAGTAGTAGGCCCTACTTAGAAATACAAAGGCCTACAGAGCACAAAGAGGAGATTAGAAATAACCTTTTATAAGTTTTTTTATTGAGTGTACCGATTTAACGGTTTAACCTAATTAGCATCTCATCTCATCTCATTATCTCTAGCCGCTTTATCCTTCTACAGGGTCGCAGGCAAGCTGGAGCCTATCCCAGCTGACTACGGGCGAAAGGCGGGGTACACCCTGGACAAGTCGCCAGGTCATCACAGGGCTGACACATAGACACAGACAACCATTCACACTCACATTCACACCTACGGTCAATTTAGAGTCACCAGTTAACCTAACCTGCATGTCTTTGGACTGTGGGGGAAACCGGAGCACCCGGAGGAAACCCACACGGACACGGGGAGAACATGCAAACTCCACACAGAAAGGCCCTCGCCGGCCCCGGGGCTCGAACCCAGGACCTTCTTGCTGTGAGGCGACAGCGCTAACCACTACACCACCGTGCTGCCCCAATTAGCATAATTAATTCTAATTAAATGCTAATTTGCATAATTGGTTTGTACTAATTTTTTGAACTTGGGATTCAGTATACAACCATCTATGTGTCTGCCAATTTCCGTGTAAATATCTTGAAAAATAAAAAGTTATTAAGAAAAAAAATTGATCTCATTCATTAATGAGGCCCATTTTGGACCATGTGATCCTCATAGAGAATATTATGGCCGTTTCTAAATATTAAGCCGTTTTATCGTTGATTTGTAATCGCTTAAGAACAGATAAACATTTTAATTCTGTAAAACGTTTGTTGTTCTGCATTCAGTGAGAGCCGTTTCAAGCAATTTGGATTGAATCTGAATGTTCACCTGATATGCCTAATTATAAAACACTGTAGAATATTTTGTTTATATAGAAGCTGTACAAAAGAATTTACGTGAAAAGAAAAAAATATATGATTTGTACAATTCCATTAATTTATGCGTATGAAAAACTTTTATTTATTTATTTTTTTTGTACGAAAAACTGAAACTGGCTTTTTTAAATAGCTGAACGCCTTCATCTGTTTAACATGCCATTGCTACTCTGCTCGGCTCTGCTTGGGTCAGCTGATTGTTGTGATTTGTGATGTTCCAAACAGGCGTGTTGCCAACAGTGGAAGTGTGAGTGCCCTCTGGTGGACGACCTATGCAATGACAACTCTCACAACATGGCTCAAAGATCCATTGTCTGTCTCTGGCTTTTGTTTTTAAAATGTTGTTTATTGGCCGTTATAAACACTGATACCGATTTATCAGCAATTCACAATCGATATTGGCCAATAATATCGGCATGTTGATTTATCAAATGGGCCATAACATTTCCTAAATAAAATCGCCCCATGATCTGTACAATCACACTGATGTTTATATCGCCACGCTCATGCATTTTTAGGTGCCAGATACAGCAGTATTCCAAATTCACCAATTAATTATGTAAGACACTGAATAGGCGTGGGAATATACTTAATATATATTGACAGTTCTACTGAAAAACGATTAACATGTTAGTACTAGGAGAGGAAATGACATCTCATAAAACCTGATCTATCCATTATTTCACCTCCAGAACTTCAATGACTTTCATATCAATCTCTCTATATGCAGAGTGTCGTGAAAAAACAAATGCAGGATCTCGATCTGTTCACTCTGTTTCTCACCAAAGCATCAGTTAGCCAAGGAAATGGGATTAAACCATCTAAGGCAGTGTTTCTCAACCCAAGCGCCAGCTACTGAGCTGCAAATTTTTTTTCCCCCCAAGTTGAAGCTAATTTTTAGTAGGGTACAACTGCTGGATTGCATCCAACGTTACATCTGCCTCATTAAATACGCAAGACATGAAGTGGTGGTCAGCTGAGCTCACTGTTCACAAAGTGTTACTGTCGCTGGGGCGCCCTGATAGTCGTTAAAATGCCCTACGCTTGCTTTGTTTTGCGCTATTTGAATCAAACAAACTATGAAACTGAAAAGTTTCTTCCGGGTTCCCCATGAAGTGATAAAAAAAAGGGTGAAAGAGCAAAGGATTTTCCAAAAGACGATGAAAAAGGTGGCTCTTAAACCTTTCGCTGTGATGGAAGGAAGCCGAGTCGAAGGACTCTCGAGTTTGCAGTGATCACTTTGCGAAAGGTTTGTAAATTCCTCTGATTTATTTCGTTTGGATTCGTAAATCACTTTTCTCGCCAGTTTCCGTTATTTTGAAGTTCAGGAGACGCTTAAGTCCTTAGATGTGTTTTTGTTCACTGTTTGATCGTGGTCACTGTATTGTAAACTAACGCGTATATAAATACACATAATACCCAGGTCTTTAAAGGGGTTTCTGTGGATCTTTGTGAATGATTTATTTACCTGGAAGAGAAGAGCAGGGAGGATTGAGAATCGAGTGTCTGTGGTTTGTTTACACTCAATATTAAAACTTGTAGCGTCCTAGCAACCATCACAAAGACACGTACAAAAAGCCCAGAAATTCCTCCTTATCTAGGCAAAAACGATACAGGATTTATCTTGTAGTGTCCTGATCCTGAGATCTTTAACCAGCCACATATAAAAAGTTACACTCCTTCATGCGCTTCCAGGTTTTCTCTGTGTCCGTGTAGAACGATGTCTGCAGCACCAGGTAGTTTGAGATGTCGGGGAACTCAACGGATGGATAATTTTCAAACTCGTAGGAAAAAATCCTTCTTTGTTAGCGTGTAAGGATCTAATCCCATTGAGTGGTTTCTGTATCCACTTCTTTTGAGTGTACTTCTTGGTTTTAATAACTTGCTTGTTTGCGGTACACAAACATGGCAATAAGTTCTTGTGTTAATGGACCAGACTCCACTTTTGGATCATTAATCCCTTTTGACTGAGAATGACCCGCATGCATGGTTTGGCTTCTGGCACATCCATACAGTTTTAAATACAATACCTACAATTAAAAACAGTTTGTTTTTACTGTATGTATTTAATTCCTGGGCTCCCATCTGTAACAGGGAGTTATGTTGGATCCCATTAATACACTTTACAGTAAATTATTAGATTCTAATAGAATAGATGAGCCAAAATAATTGAGGCTCTTTTTTAATGGGCCCCGACTCATTACAATAATGAATAGGAGAACCCCTGACCTAAGGGACGTGTACATTTAATTTTACATTTGGGGAAGTTAAATATGGAGAAATCATAATAATCACAAGGTATTACTGTACAGGACTTGTGCAAGTCTGTTACCATCTGATGAAAAGCACTTTGGCTTTCTTCATAACAAAGGGATTTAACATGAGACAACTTTAGATTTTTTTTTCAAGGCAGAGCAATTACAAGTTGTTTCAAGGATTACATAAAAAACCCAACACAGTCTGTTGGGGTGTTAATTTGGTCATGAATTTCACAGTAAATACACACTGCCTGGCAAAAAAAAGTCACCATTTGTATTTAAATAAGCAAGTACATCAGAGCCTTTGATTGGATCATTTCTTCAGTGACTAACTGATGCAGTGAGTAGTTTCCCATTTCTAAACAATGTGACGAGATCTCACAGGATTGGGACTAAACATCTTTATGTCTATAACAAAACCACTTGTTAGTGAGACTAATCAGCAGAAAAGGCTTCAATTTGCTAAGGAGCATAAAGATTGGACTCTGGAGCAATTGAAAAAGGTCATGTGATCTGAGGAGTCCAGATTGACCCTATTCCTGAGTCATGGGTGTGTCAGGGTAAGAAGGGAAGCTCATGAAGCAATGCACCCATCATATATAGAGCCTCTGGAGGCAGTGTTATGATCTGGGGTTGCCTCAGTTGGTTGGGTTGAGGCTCAGCAACGTTATATGAAGCCATTGATGGGAGCTGACTGAAATATTAGTGTGTGTGTGTGAGACTTTTTTGGCCAGGCAGTATATAATATTATTATAAAGACATAACCTTTCTTTCAAAAAGGAGTTCCATTAACCCAGGACTCGACATTAAAGGTCGTCCGACTGTCCGGGACAACCAAATGTTTGGTCTGGACAAGTCAAATCCTCATCTGCCTGTCTGACGGGACAAGTTGAATATTTGTTGAAAGTCACAATTTTTATTCAAGAATTACATCAATAAAGTTCCAACAAAACTAGTTCAATCCCCTCAGTGATCCGGTCATGTTATTGTTTACGAAATTCCAGGGAAGCCGAGTACAGCTGGTGTGTGTGTAAAAATAACCACGTCATAATATCTAATTATAGATTTGTGGCAGCGGGGGCGTGGTCAAGCGTTGGTCTGTGACCGGAGGGCGGAGTCAGGGAAGGTAAGTGGCAGAATCACTGCACCTGATGTTGGTTAATCTGTGTTTGTGTGTCTTCCCCAGTGACCGCGCCCTATATAAGGAGAGAGAGAGGAGAGGAAGGGAGCTCTCTCTCCCCAACCAGACGACTGGTGTGTGTATGTGTGTGGATAGCGGGAGAGTTTATCTAAAGTCTGAAAAGACCAAGAATAAAGAGTTTGTTGTGGAACTTAAAGGTCCCATGGCATGGTGGTTTGTTGATGCTTTAAACGGGCTCGTGGAGGCTTCCGGATGTTATATCCGCAGCCTTTCTCGAAATGAACCCTCGGTACGTAAATATAGCCTCCTGGGAGAAAGCCCCATTTCAGCGCTTTTCCCAGTGCGTCGTTTTGCTAATGAGAAGCAGGAGGCGGGGAAGGGTAGAGGGTGGGGGTGGGCCATGGGGGGAGGGGCTTGACCAAGCTGCACGCACACACATACTCGCTGCTATCAGCGCCTGTAGCCATGCTGCTAAGACAAAACCCCGTTCTCCCTCGGACTCCTTTCGTAAACTCAAAGTGACACAGAGAACAGAGAGTGAGAGTGTTCGGAGTGGTAGTTTACGAACGTATAATACCCTAGGCTTGAACACGCACTCCATAACCAAAGAGGATAGAAGCAGCAACTACAACAACATATCGCTTATCCAACAGAAGACATGCATTGCGGAGCAATAGTCAAACATAAGTTACAGTCAATTTCCAGACTAAACTCAGTTTAACAGAGCATGCTGCATGCTTTTTGGTTTTGTAGCGCAGATTACCTGGCTAACTGCAGGAAGCGGTTAGCTGCACAGCTAATGTAGCCATTGCTAGGCTAACACACCGATTTTAAAACACGGCAAAACGACCAGTTATACACTTACTTGTTCAGTGTTTGTTGCTGATGCGGCAGGGATGCTTGGTACGGACCCAGGCTTCAGTGACAGTTGATGTGCAAAACCTGCCCTGTACTGTCCCAAGTTGTGGAAACATTCCTCAGGAAAATGCTTCCGACAAACATACACCGTCTTAGGTAGACTCGACGGCGTATTATTGGAGTAAATAAAATTAAGCCACTGCGTCTTCAGGGGCTCTCCCGTCGGCAGTAAAAACAGACTCTTTTCTGTGTTGTCACATCCATGTACAGCGCAATTTCCATGTTTCGCTCGCTTAGGTGATGCCATGTTGTTGTGTCCTCCCTCTATGGTCTCCTCACTACAACTGGGCGGGGCAATCCATACAGTGGGTGGGAATCCAGAGGGGGGGGCGTGGGGATCATCTCCCTTGCTGACGTAGTAAAGGGAAGAGCTTATCAACGCGCCGTTTTGACGCGCCATTCTCAAATGTTGGGCATAGTTTGGTTTACACATTATGAAATTTCTAGCCACTGGGGTGACTTAAGAAGGTCAGAGGAACTCATTTTAACGTTAAAAAACCTCAGAAAGTGAAAATTTCATGCCATGGGACCTTTAATTCTGGCCTGCCGTCTTTCTGTGCTCCACCTCTACGAACTGCTACAAGATTATAGGGGCGTTCACATGACACATATTTGCATCGATGCTGCACCAATGTATTTTGTTGCGATATATCTTACACCGGTGTAAATTTTGTGGAGCGTTCACACATCACAAACCTGCTTACTAGAGAGAAGCGTGTTAGCACCGGTGCAGCCCCACTTTCGGTCACACGGCAGTTTTTGCGACCGTGCTATACGATAGTAATAATGCGGAAATTAAATATGCGCATGCGTGAAAATGTACTTCCTTTTCCCAGTTGTCATGTCATCACCAAGCGCCGGGAAAACAACGTGGATGAAGACACCAGTGTTGCCAGATACTGCTGACGTTTTCCAGCCCAAAATATGTTCAAATCTGCCAAAATGCACTTAAAACCGCCCAATCTGGCAACACTGGAAGACACGCAGTTCTGTTGTTGTTGATATTCGCCATTTTGGAAGCGCAAAATACCAGGATGCAAATTATGCAATGCCCGTATGTAATCAACTCTCCTCACGCGTAGCGAGTCTACCCCTGTAGCGTTCAGACGTCCCATTTTATATCGGTGCTGCCCCGCAAACTAGCATTTACTCCAGAGTAAATTTCTTAAACCACCTCCTGAGCAGGGTTAAGGCCAATTTATGCTGACAACCCAGCCCTCGCAGATGGCGTCTGCGAAGCCCCCTTCGCAGACGCTCTGCACGCACCTCCCAAAAATTGTGACCACCGCAGACAGAGTCTCAGACAAGAGGGCTCTGATTGGTCCACTCTACATCCGCTGTACACGCACTTCCGCTTCCCTACTTTCCCGGTTTGGTTTGTTTTCACGACCGGCATTTTTAAAAACACGAGCGAAGATGGAGCAGCACGAAGAGCGGTTGATCGAGGAAGTGAGGAAGTACGTACATCTATACGACTCCAGTTCTAGTCATTATAAGTAACCGGAGGATAAACACTCCACTAACCACACCCACCAACTACTCCTAGCGATTTCGCGACTTCGCGCCCCCTTGCGTTGTGGCGTGAATAACATCGCGCACGCCTATTACTCCCCGCTCAACGATAAATTACAACTGTCTGCGAAAAGCTATCTGCGAAAGCCTTGTTGCAAGAGCATGCAGAGGCCATTAGATTTGCACCGGTTTAAGCAGCTTTCAGGGGCTACACCGGTATAACTTTGTACCATGTAAACGCTCTACCGGGGCAGCCCCGGTGCTACACCGGAGTAAAAATTGCCGTGTGAACACCCCTTATTAGACTTCATCAAAGTCAGAGAAATGGTGATCAAATACCTCAATAAAATAAATATCTGTGGTGAATCTTCATTTCATTCGGACATTCATTGTATTTTTCTTTTGTATGGTTCATGTTAGCCATCACAAATGTTGTAAAATATTTCGGGGGAATTTTACGACAGTGCCGAACTCACTTATGGTTTGTTTTCATTCACAACGTGGTTCCATCCCCCTTATCATATCCAACTCATTTTCTTTCAATTTCATTTCCTGAAATTAATTTATATTCCAAGTTTTACTGGATTAATCAGGATTTAACTTTATTTCCTCCAGAAGCTTTGAGTTCGGGTGAGTCTAACTCTTAAAACTGCAGATCAGGGAATGGGTTAGAACAACACACGGACCATAACGGGGCATTGGATAGGTTTTGTTTATTGTTACAGTTAAAGTTTGAATTTTAGTGAAGAATTATAAATCATTAAAGCAGCATGATGATCATAACTATATGTGCTTTTTGAGAAACTTTGTTAACCATTTTCCTTTCACTGAATTTGTAAATACACAGGAATAAAAAGGTTCTGGTCAGGACAAGAGAAAAAATCTTACTGCTTCTCCGACTGGACTAAAGAGTTAACGTCGAGCCCCGTAACCATGAGTTTGATTTCCAGGAATGGTACATCGTTTCTCCAACTGTTTAAGTAGACAAATCAAATCATCTCTGCATAAATTGTTGCCTGTTTTCTCTATATTTGCCAATAATTCTAGAGATGATTGTATGGGCGCTGCTGAATCTGTAAAAATGTTTGTTCAGGCCACGATTTCTTCAGCTGGATGACTGACATGATAGAAATGCATCAAGGTCACTGCAGCCACTCACGATTTTGCTTGCATGTTTGAGATTGTTAGTAAAGCTATAATAACTTAATCTTATTATACACCATTAAATACTGACGATGTTACCTCAATGTATGATAAAATCCCAGAGAAAGAAACGTCCATTCCTTTCACTGTGTATGGAAGCTCTATATACTGCTTACCCCTTAAAAAGAAAAACAAACCGGTCAATAAATCAAAACATCGAAGTGACCAATAATCATAGTGCTAAAATAATCCATATATTAAAGGAGAACTGAAGTCATTTTTAAACTTGCTTTATTTCTTAATTAACGTGTTATTCAATTACGTTTTCGGTTTTAGTAACCTTATATCGTGACTCGTATTGGCAACTAATTGCAATTAAATATTATACTTATCAACCTATTCGGTTTTTAGCCGTGTTGAATTTAGTTCGTTTGGTCCACGGCAGGCGTCGCTTATCCACGCGATCTTCACGAGACTTGTGCGAGACTTTGAAGCGTGACGTGTCAGCGCCACCATTTTAAAAACTGTTTTCCAAATGAAATATTGCACAGAAATGAGTTTAAATGATGATTACTGCCTACTTTTTTTTTTCAAACTTTCCTGATTGCTACCAAAACAAACAAAACTTCCGGCTTGATCACGTCAGCATTCGAAAGAGGGCGCGCGCATCTTTTGACAACGTTGGCAGATGTCGGTCACTTTGATTTCCGCTGTACGTTTTACTTCCGTCCTACGATGTCTCGCACAGGTCTCAACAAATCTCGTTTACGGCCATTGCTTTGACATATGGACTGATATATTACATAGCGTATTTCAAAACTTGCTATAGCAGCGACAAATTAGCTATCAAAAATGCATTCCAATATTTAATAAAATGAGAAATAGAATTTTGATAATAAAAAAATTTGCCTTCAGTTCTCCTTTAAGTAAGGCTCTGGTCACACTACAGCTCGCGATGGGTTTACGAATACTTGGCGATGAAAAACTGGTAGCACTTCCAGCAATGCACAGCGAACGTCCTCAGAGCTTCACAAGTTGTTTTTTGGTGCGTCTCTGCCTCATGAGTGGCCAAAAACATTGTGAAAATTTTCAATGCATACACTGAAATTTGGTGGCGATGTTTGTTTTCGTTAGCAGACTAAGCAGCAAATACTCGCAGATGGGTTTGGGAATACTTCCAGAAGCTCGGGGACATTTCGTCCAGCCTCTTAAGATGTATTTGTTTCAAATCCATGTCCCTGATGCTCACGTGAGCCTCAACAACACACCAGCTCGGCACAGCCTAACCTTCACCGAGACTTAAAGTGAATTTACATTCAGGGATCCTTCAGAGTGCGTTGTGTGCGCTCTTGGGACCCAGTTGTTATGGGAAACACCTGATGCTGATTTGAGTGCAATCAGCACGCGCATATAAGGACGCTGTTTTCACAGGTATGCAGCGGAAGGCAGATCTAAGTACAGGAAGAGTGTTTATTCGCAGAGCAGGTGTGATATTTACAAAAACAACGCACAAACAAAACTGAAAGCGGAGGGATAAACATGGCTAGAAGCAAACGTGACAGTGATAATACTTCGCAAAGCCTCTGTGTCCTTATACGTGATTGCTGATTGCACTCAAATCAGCATCAGATGTTTTCCAGAACGACTGGGTCCTGTGAGTGGGCGTGGCTGCTTGAATGCACAAAGGCGTGACAGTCAAGTGGTCGCCGGCTGTGTGACCACAACTTTTAGCTCGCCTGTATATCGCCACAAAAACACCTAATTTTCATCGATAACCATCGCAAAGCATCGCGAGCCGTAGTGTGACCGTAGCTTAAGCGATAATACAGCACGTCATGCTCTTACAGAACACGTAACAACGCTGTCCCTTAACAACACACATCCTGAAGTGTTTTATTCCACTTATACCACAGTAATTAACCAATGGTAACATTTTTTTTTTATTTCTTAAAGTACAAGTTCTTGTTTTCACTTATATTTGGTCAGTTACAGCTATAAACAGTCAGTCAGTCTCTAACCAGCTGCTCTTTATTCCCTCAAGAAAACCACAAAGCACTCCATCATAAAGACGTCCCCATGTTGGGAAAGTTCCCGCTGACTGTTATGAAGCGCTGACGCTGGAGATTTCTTCCATAAACAAAAAATAAACATCTCCTCAGAGAAATGTTCACCATGTCAATTATTAGCAATCAAGAATGTTTTAAAAAATCTGTTTGTCTGGAGCATGTGTAACACACGTCCCTGGGAAAATTGTCATTTTTGTAAGAATGATAGAACTGATATAAACCTGCCACTGGAATTTCAGGAATCATTATTGTCAGAGCTGCTCGTATAGAAAATGCATCAATATCTTCTGACTAATCAGATTCGAGAATTCAACAGCACTTTTACAGTGCCTTGCAAAAGTATTCATCCCCCTTGGTGTTTGTCCTGTTTTGTCGCATTACAATTCAAATGGATTTTTGGGGGTTAGCACCATTTGATTTACACAACATGCCTACCACTTTAAAGGTGCAAATTGTTTTATTGTGATACAAACAATAATTAAGATGAAAAAACAGAAATCTGGAGTGTGCATACGTAGGTATTCACCCCCTTTCGTATGAAACCCCTAAATAAGAGCTGCTCCAACCAATTCACTTCATAAGTCACATAATTAGTTGATTAAGATCCACCTATGTGCAATCAAAGTGTCACATGATCCATCACATGATGTCTGTATAAATCAACCTGTTCTGGAAGGACCCTGACTCTGCAACACTACTAAGCAAGCAACATGAAAACCAAGGAGCCTCCAAACAGGTCAGAGACAAAGTTGTGGAGAAGTATAGATCAGGGTTGGGTTATAAAAAATATCCCAAACTTTGAATATCCCAGGGAGCTCCATTAAATCCATTATAGCAAAATGGAAAGAATATGGCACCACTACAAACCTGACAAGAGAAGGCCGCCCACCAAAACTCACAGATTGGGCAAGGAGGGTGTTAATCAGAGATGCAACAAAGACACCAAAGATAACACTGAAGGAGCTGCAAAGATCCACAGCGGAGATGGGAGTATCTGTCCATAGGACCACTTTAAGCCGTACACTCCACAGAGTGGGGCGTTATGGAAGAGTGGCCAGAAAAGAGTAACTGCTTAAGAAAACACATTTGGAGTTTGCCCAACAGCATGTGGCAGACTCCCCAAACACATGGAAGAAGATTCTCTGGTCAAATGAGACAAAAATTTATCTTTTTGGCCATCATGGGAAACGCCATGTGTGGTGCAAACCCAACACCCTGATAACACCATTCCTACAGTGAAGCATGGTGGTGGCAGCATCATGCTGTGGGGATAGCTTTCATCTGCAGGGACAGGAAAGCTGGTCAGAACTGAACGAAAGATGGATGGCACTAAATACAGGGCAATTCTGGAGGAAAACCTGTTCAAGTCGGCCAGAGGTTAGAGACTGGGACGAAGGTTCACGTTCCAGCAGGACAATGACCCTAAACATACAGTGGGGAAAACAAGTATTTGATCCCTTGCTGATTTTGTTGGTTTACCCACTAAGAAAGACTTGATCAGTCTGTAATTTTAATGGTAGGTGTATTCTAACATGTGGAGACAGAATATCAAAAAGAAAATCCAGAAAATAACTTTTAAATATCTATATTAATTTATTTGTATTTTATTGGGAAAAAGAAGTATTTGATCCCCTAGTAACCATCAAGAGTTCTTGTTAATACAGACAAGTTAGACTCTCCAAATTACCTTGTCACCTAAATTGAAGACACCTGATATCACTAATGACTTGTATAAAAGCCACCTGGCCACAGAATCAATCAGTTTGTCAGACTCCAAACTCTCCAACATGGGAAAGACTAAAGAGCTTTCTGTGGATTTAAGGGAGAAGATTGTAGACCTGCACAAGACCGGTATGGGCTACAAAACCATTAGCAAGAAGCTGGGCGTTAAGGTGACAACTGTTTGTGCAATTGTGCGCAAGTGCAAGACTCACAACATGATCATCAATCGACCTAGGTCTGGGGCTCCAAACAAGATCTCACCTCGTGGGGTTTCCAGGATCATGAGAACGGTGAGAAATAGACCTAATACAACACGGGCAGAGTTAGTGGATGATCTTAAAGCAGCTGGGATCACAGTCACCAAGCAAACAGTTGGTAACACTTTACACCGCAATGGTCTAACATCTTGCAGTGCTCGCCAAGTACCCCTGCTTAAAAGCACATGTGCAGGCCCGCCTGAACTTTGCCAATAAACATCTGAATGACTTGGAGAGTGACTGGGAGAAGGTGTTATGGTCAGATGAGACCAAAATTGAGCTCTTTGGCATCAATTCAACCCGTCGTGTCTGGAGGGAGAGACATGCTGCTTATGACCCCAAGAACACCATCCCCACTGTCAAGCATGGAGGTGGTAACATTATGCTTTGGGGATGTTTTTCTGCACAGGGCTACTTCACCGTATCAATGGGAGGATGGACGGAGCCATGTACCGTAAAATCCTAAGTGAAAACCTCCTTCCCTCTGCCAGGAAGCTTAAAATGGGTCGTGGATGGGTCTTCCAGCAGGATAATGACCCAAAGCATACAGCCAAGGCAACCAAGGAATGGCTGAAGAAGAAACATATCAAGGTCATGGAGTGGCCCAGCCAGTCTCCGGACCTGAATCCTATAGAAAATCTATGGAGAGAGCTGAAGCTCAGAGTTGCCAAGCGACAGCCACGGAATCTTGATGATTTAAAGGTCATTTGCAAAGAAGAGTGGACCAAAATTCCTCCTAATATGTGCAGAAACCTGGTCATCAACTACAAAAAACGTCTGACCTCTGTGCTTGCTAATAAGGGGTTTGCCACAAAGTACTAAGTCCTTTTGGCAAGAGGGTTCAAATACTTATTTTCCTCAATAAAATGCAAATAAATTAATACAAATTCTTTAAAGTCGATTTCTTGATTTTCTTTGTGGTATTCTGTCTCAGCATGTTAGACTACACCTACCATTAATATTACAGACTGATCGAGTCTTTATTAGTGGCCAAACCAACAAAATCAGCAAGGGATCAAATACTTGTTTTCCCCACTGTACTGCTAAAGCTACACTGGAGTGGTTTAAAGGGAAACATCTAAATGCCTTGGAATGGCCTAATCAAAGCCCAGACCTCAATCCAATTGAGAATCTGTGGCATAACTTGAAGATTTCTGTACACCAACACAACCAATCTAACTTGAAGGAGTTGGAGCAGTTCTGCCTTGAGGAATTGGTAAAAATCCCAGTGGCTAGATGTGCTCAGCTAATAGAGACATACCCCAAGAGACTTGCAGCTGTAATTGCAGCAAAAGGTGACTCTACAAAGTATTGACTTATTGGGGGGGGAATACCTATGCACACTCGAGATTTCTGATTTTCATCCATGGGCATTACGGGAAAATTCTGCCCATCAAGGAACCAATCAGAGCGCACAATTTTACCGGAAGTAGCTCGTGCCATATAATAATCACCGATATTCACTGAGCCTGAGGCAGATAATTGTTTTAGTATAAATACACAGGTGATTATTTAAAAAAAATTGTATAAAAAAAATTTATTTCAAACTTCAAAAGCGGCATGCAAATGTAATAACGGCGTGGCGCAGACTTGTGTCACTTATCTACGCCGAGTCACATGAAATACTTTGTTTTGAAATCGATAAAATAAATCACGGTTCCACCTTACCTTTGAACAGTTTTGGACCAGACTTCATAGGATCTTTAGTGCTTTTAGGAACAGCATTTTCTTTCATAATTTGTAATTCTTCCTCACTTATAGTGACAAAGTGATTGGCCGCCATTTTGCCGAGTCACTCGAGGTGATTATTGGGAAATAATCTGAATTTCTTGACCAATCAGTGCGTGATTTCCTATAATCACCTGCCTGTTTATATGAATAATATTTATACATTTTTGTAGAGTGTAATATACTATCTGCTTGACACAACACATTCATTTTTTTTTATACTGCTTACACATAGTAGTTTTTTTTTTTAAATCACGTGGTTTTTGGCTCAGCCTTTGGCTGAAGCCTACAGAGGCGCCTGTCTGTATGTGTATGTTTAACCGAGTTCGAGCGTGTTTAAGAATGTAATAGGCGTGCCAGCCTCAGGTAACGATTCCACAGTCATGGTGTGGTGCCACTGCGCACTGACTATGTAAGCACCACATTAAATAACCTCGGCTTGTGATATAGTCCTCCGTGATAGAGCGGTCTAGAGCGATGTCCAGGAAAGGACCAGATTTTACAACGTCGGTTAGAATCCTGGCGTCGACATATTTCTGAGCGGACTATTTTTTTCTATTTAGGTACCGTAGCTTCTATCTCCCAATCAGAGAGCTCGGACCTACACTGGTCTCTAGTCTTTATAATCAGTCAAAAAATTATTATTTTACCCTGAATGCAATTGAAACTACTGTACAACCCTGATTCCAAAAAAGTTGGGACAAAGTACAAATTGTAAATAAAAACGGAATGCAATAATTTACAAATCTCAAAAACTGATATTGTATTCACAATAGAACATAGACAACATATCAAATGTCGAAAGTGAGACTTTTTGAAATTTCATGCCAAATATTGGCTCATTTTGTTAGGGTTTTGCTGGGATTCGAACCTGGTTCGTTGGTGTGATGATCCAGCAAACCCCCACTAGGCCACCAGGGGAATGACTCAAATGCAGAGGCGTGAGGCGGAAGTAGAAAAAGTAACAAAAGGTTTATTTATACTATGTACACTATATACAATCCAGGGCAAAACAAAAAAAACAAAAACAAAGAGTATAATTCAAAAAGAAAAAGGCAAAAATGCAAAAGCTCAGAAGAGCCACAAAACACAGTACAAAGGAAACTGGAGATAAACATAACAGCACAAAGACTCCGTGACAAGAGGACTGAACTCAGGGGTATACACAAACTAATTAAGGACACAGGTGAAGATAATTAGGACTAACAGGCAATTAACAAAAACACAAAACACAGGAACAGTGGCGGCCTCTAGAGGCCAAAATAAACAAGACACGAAAAGGAAATAACAGCGGCCTCTAGAGGCCAAAACAGTCCAAGTCCTAACAGGACCCCCCCCTCTAGGAGCGTCTCCTGACGTTCCCAGGGCGATCCGGATGGGCCGAATGGAAGTCCCGACACAGTTCTTTATCTAGGACATCCCGAGCAGGAACCCAGCAGCGCTCCTCAGGACCATAGCCCTCCCAGTCCACCAGATATTGCAACCCGCCGCGGACCCGGCGGGAGTCAAGCAGGCGATGCACAGTGAACACAGTCTGCCCCTGGAAGATGCGGGGGGGTGGGGGGTTCCTAGGGGCAGGGGCATACGTAGACGTCAGTACAGGCCGCAACAGGGAAACATGGAAAGTGGGGTTGATCCTCAGAGTCCGGGGCAACTGGAGCTGGTAGGAGACAGGGTTCACCCTGCGCACCACCTTGAAGGGGCCAATGTAGCGAGGAGCAAGCTTGCGGTTCTCCACCCGCAGCGGAAGGTCCTTAGTGGACAGCCAAACCCGCTGCCCAGGGCGGAAAGTGTGTGCAGGTCTTCTGTGGCGGTTGGCCTGAGTCTGGTTGGTTCTGGAGGTCTGTATGAGGGTCTTCCTGACCTTGCTCCAGGTCTTGCGACACCGTCTCACATATTGGTTGACCGAGGGCACCCCCGCGTCCTCCTCCTGGTCCGGGAACAGAGGTGGCTGGAACCCGAATTGGCACTGGAATGGCGACAGCTTGGTGGCCGATGACTGCAGGGTGTTGTGGGCGTACTCTGCCCATGGCAGCCAGGTGCTCCATGATGTCGGGTTATCCATAGCCAGGCCTCGCAGGGTGGTTTCCAGGTCCTGGTTGAGCCTCTCCGTCTGACCATTGGACTGTGGGTGAAACCCAGAGGAGAGGCTGGCAGTGGCTCCGATGACCTTGCAGAACCCGTGCCACACTCGGGAGGAGAACTGGGGCCCTCGGTCTGAGACGATGTCCTGTGGAAGACCAAAGACTCGGAAGACATGATTAAATATAAGTTTCGCTGTTTCAAGAGCAGAGGGGAGTTTGCACAGAGGTATGAAGCGGCAGGCCTTGGAGAATCTGTCAACAATGACCAAAATGACCATGTTACCTTGTGACTCAGGGAGACCCGTGATGAAGTCGACTGCCACGTGGGACCAGGGACGCCGGGGAATGGTCAGAGGATGCAGGAGACCCTGGGGACGCTGTCGTGGGTTCTTGGTTCTGGTGCAAACCTCACAGGACAGGACAAATGACCTTACTTCCTGCTCCATGTTAGGCCACCAGAAGCGTCTTTTCAGGAAGTCCAGGGTCCTCCGAGCTCCCGGGTGGGCGGTGAGAGGGGAAGAGTGACCCCACTGGAGAACCTTGGCCCGGGCTTGATGTGGGACGTACAAGAGGCCCGGTGGCCCCGTCCCAGGACCGGGGTCCTGGCGTTGGGCTCGTCGAACAGCCTCCTCAATACCCCAGCGGACAGGGGCCACAATCCGGGACACCGGGATAATAGGCCCGACTTCATTCTCCCTGTTAGTGGCAGAGAACAGCCTGGACAGTGCGTCAGGTTTGGTGTTCTTGGAGCCGGGACGGTACGAGAGGGTGAAGTCAAACCGACTGAAAAACAGGGCCCACCTAGCCTGTCGAGGGTTCAGTCTCTTGGCTTGCTGGAGGTACTCCAGGTTCTTGTGGTCAGTCCAAACCAGGAATGGATGTTGCGCTCCCTCCAGCCAGTGCCTCCACTCCTCAAGGGCCAGTTTGACCGCTAACAGTTCTCGATCCCCCACATCGTACCGGGACTCCGCAGGACTCAGGCGGTGGGAGAAGTAAGCGCAGGGGTGCAGCTTTCCTTCCGAACGTTGAGAGAGTACCGCGCCGACACCACTGTCCGAGGCGTCCACCTCCACGATGAATGGTTGGGAGGTGTCCGGGAGGACCAGAATGGGTGCCGTGCAGAAGCGGGCCTTGAGGTCTTTGAACGCCTTTTCTGCCTGAGGAGACCAGCCATAAGATCCACCTGTCCCTTTGGTGAGGTCTGACATGGGTGCTGCCACAGAACTGAAGTTCCTGATGAACTTGCGGTAGAAGTTAGCGAATCCTAAGAACCGCTGAACCTCCTTAACGGACTTGGGAGTAGGCCAGTCCCGGACGGCCAGGGTCTTGGCAGGGTCCATTTGGAGTTGGCCTGTCCGTACAATAAATCCCAGAAAGGAGACCTCGGGAACATGAAATTCGCATTTCTGGGCCTTGGCGAACAGATTGTTCAGTAGCAGCCTCTGGAGAACCTGGCGGACATGGTGGCGGTGCTCCTGCATGGTCTTGGAAAAGATAAGGATGTCATCGAGGTAGACAAAGACGTACAGGTTAATCATGTCCCTTAAGACGTCGTTGATTAGGGCCTGAAAAACAGCTGGTGCGTTGGTGAGTCCGAAGGGCATCACCTGGTATTCGTAGTGCCCAGACGGGGTGTTAAAGGCAGTCTTCCACTCGTCTCCCTGTCGGATACGGATGAGGTGGTATGCGTTCCGTAGGTCCAACTTGGTGAAGACGGTGGCGCCTTGGAGCAGGTCGAAAGCAGTGGACATCAGCGGAAGGGGATATCGGTTGCGCACAGTGATCTTGTTCAGGCCCCTGTAGTCAATACATGGTCGAAGCCCCCCATCCTTCTTGCCGACAAAGAAGAAGCCGGCACCAGCAGGTGAGGTGGAGGGTCGAATGAACCCAGAGACCAGGGCGTCTTTGAGGTATTCCTCCATAGCCTTGCGTTCTGGCTGAGAGAGGGAAAACAGTCTGCCACGAGGAGGGGTAGTCCCAGGGAGCAAGTCGATGGCACAGTCATAGGCCCGGTGCGGAGGAAGAACGGCGGCCCTGCTCTTGCTGAATACCTCCTTGAGATCCCAGTACTCTGTGGGAACTTGAGATAACTCGGTGAGATCAGGGGGCTCGGCAGGAGACACAGGAGAGCTAGAGAGCAGACAAGAGGCATGGCATGCAGGGCCCCATTCCACAACCTGGCTTGTTACCCAGTCTATGCGAGGGTTGTGGCGAATAAGCCAAGGAAGGCCTAGAATAACTGGGAACTCAGGTGAAGGAATCAGGTGCAGGGATATTTCTTCCTTGTGACCTTGAGACTGGAGGAAGACTGGAGAAGTAACTTGGGTGACTCTTCCATCACCTAACGCTTGGCCATCGAGGGCAGACACAGACAGAGGGACTTCAAGAGGTGCAGTAGGTATATTGATGCTTTGGGCGAAGTGAATATCCATAAAGTTCCCAGCCGCCCCTGAGTCTAACAAAGCTTGACAAGAGTGGACAGACTCACCCCAGGAGATGGAGACCGGGATGTAGATTCCTTGACCAGGGAGTCCGGGAGAGAGGGTAGGCCCCGTCACAACCCTCCCTCGGCTGGACGGGGCGGTCCTTTTCCCAAGAGTTCGGGACATAATGCTCGGAAGTGACCAGGCTTGCCACAGTAGATGCAGCACTTGTCCCTCCTTCTGCGCTCCCTCTCAGATGCGGAGAGGCAAGTACGACCCACTTGCATGGGTTCTGGACAGTCACTGAAGGAGGTAGATGGTCTCCAGGTAGAGGTAGGGAGGCTGGGGGGGCTCAAGGCTTGGTGGCGTTCTCTCATCCTGTTGTCCAGACGAATAGCATGTGAGATGAGGGTTTCGAGGTCACTTGGGCATCCAATAGAGGCCAGACCGTCCTTGATGGGGTCAGACAGACCATGGTGGAAGGCTGACACCAGGGCAGTCTCGTTCCATCCACTTACTGCTGCGAGTGTTCGGAACGAGATGGCGTAATCTGCGACGCTTCCTCCTTGCCGGATGGACATGAGCTTTCGGGCTGCGTCGGTACTGATGTCTGCCTGATCGAAGACCCGAAGCATCTCTTCAGAAAACAGCTGGAAATCAAAGCACTCAGGTCCCTGTCTTTGCCAGATAGCAGTAGCCCAGGCTCGCGCCTTACCAGCTAATAAGGTGATCACAAAGGCAATCTTGCGGCGATCCGTAGTGTAGGTGGTAGGCTGAAGCTCAAAGGTGAGTTGACACTGGGTAAGGAACTCTCGGCACTCACTGTGCTTGCCGTCATACCTCTGTGGTGCAGGAAGGCTGGGTTCACGAGGTGAAGAAGGCAGCATGGCAGGAGGCACTGGAGCAGGAGTGGGAGCTGGATCAGGAGCAGGAACTGGATCAGGAGCAGGAGATGCAGGCAGAGATGTCAGCTGTGCCAGGGTTTTCCCAATTTGCTGAAGCAGTTCCTCGTGGCGAGCAAGGGCCTCACGTTGGCTGGTGAGCGTACGTCCATGAGCGTCCATGGTCGCTCCGAAGCGTGTCAAAGCTGCCATAATTCCCTGAAGGTTGGCCGGGTAGACAGTTGAAGCAGCCTCTGCTGAGTCGGTCATGACGGAGTCTTTCTGTTAGGGTTTTGCTGGGATTCGAACCTGGTTCGTTGGTGTGATGATCCAGCAAACCCCCACTAGGCCACCAGGGGAATGACTCAAATGCAGAGGCGTGAGGCGGAAGTAGAAAAAGTAACAAAAGGTTTATTTATACTATGTACACTATATACAATCCAGGGCAAAACAAAAAAAACAAAAACAAAGAGTATAATTCAAAAAGAAAAAGGCAAAAATGCAAAAGCTCAGAAGATCCACAAAACACAGTACAAAGGAAACTGGAGATAAACATAACAGCACAAAGACTCCGTGACAAGAGGACTGAACTCAGGGGTATAAATACACAAACTAATTAAGGACACAGGTGAAGATAATTAGGACTAAAAGGCAATTAACAAAAACACAAAACACAGGAACAGTGGCGGCCTCTAGAGGCCAAAATAAACAAGACACGAAAAGGAAATAACAGCGGCCTCTAGAGGCCAAAACAGTCCAAGTCCTAACAATTTGAAATTTCATGACAGCAACACATCTCAAAAAAGTTGGGACAGGGGCAATAAGAGGCTGGAAAAGTTAAAGGTACAAAAAAGGAACAGCTGAAGGACCAAACTGCAACTCATTAGGTCAATTGGCAATAGGTCATTAACATGACTGGGTATAAAAAGAGCATCTTGGAGTGGCAGCGGCTCTCAGAAGTAAAGATGGGAAGAGGATCACCAATCCCCTTAATTCTATGCCGACAAATAGTGGAGCAATATCAGAAAGGAGTTCGACAGTGTAAAATTGCAAAGAGTTTGAACATATCATTTACAGTGCATAATATCATCAAAAGATTCAGAGAATCTGGAAGAATCTCTGTGCGTAAGGGTCAAGGCCGGAAGACCATACTGGGTGCCCGTGATCTTCGGGCCCTTAGACGGCACTGCATCACATACAGGCATGCTTCTGTATTGGAAATCACAAAATGGGCTCAGGAATATTTCCAGAGAACATTATCTGTGAACACAATTCACCGTGCCATCCGCCGTTGCCAGCTAAAACTCTATAGTTCAAAGAAGAAGCCGTATCTAAACATGATCCAGAAGCGCAGACGTCTTCTCTGGGCCAAGGCTCATTTAAAATGGACTGTGGCAAAGTGGGAAACTGTTCTGTGGTCAGACGAATCAAAATTTGAAGTTCTTTATGGAAATCAGGGACGCCATGTCATTCGGACTAAAGAGGAGAAGGACGACCCAAGTTGTTATCAGCGCTCAGTTCAGAAGCCTGCATCTCTGATGGTATGGGGTTGCATTAGTGCATGTGTCATGGGCAGCTTACACATCTGGAAAGACACCATCAATGCTGAAAGGTATATCCAGGTTCTAGAGCAACATATGCTCCCATCCAGACGACGTCTCTTTCAGGGAAGACCTTGCATTTTCCAACATGACAATGCCAAACCACATACTGCATCAATTACAGCATCATGGCTGCATAGAAGAAGGGTCCGGGTACTGAACTGGCCAGCCTGCAGTCCAGATCTTTCACCCATAGAAAACATTTGGCGCATCATAAAACGGAAGATACGACAAAAAAGACCTAAGACAGTTGAGCAACTAGAATCCTACATTAGACAAGAATGGGTTAACATTCCTATCCCTAAACTTGAGCAACTTGTCTCCTCAGTCCCCAGACATTTACAGACTGTTGTAAAGAGAAAAGGGGATGTCTCACAGTGGGAAACATGGCCTTGTCCCAACTTTTTTGAGATGTGTTGTTGTCATGAAATTTAAAATCACCTAATTTTTCTCTTTAAATGATACATTTTCTCAGTTTAAACATTTGATGTGTCATCTATGTTCTATTCTGAATAAAATATGGAATTTTGAAACTTCCACATCATTGCATTCCGTTTTTATTTACAATTTGTACTTTGTCCCAACTTTTTTTGGAATCGGGGTTGTAATTAGAGTGGTGAATGATGGACGTGCTAAAAGGTGAAATATGTTTTTGTCTCAAACTGCTTTATCCTGGTCAGGGTTATGTTGGATCCAGAGTCTCTCCCAGGAACACATGCCAGTCCATCACATATGGCCCTTTTCCACTACCCTTTTTCAGCTCACTTCAGCTCGCTTCAGCTCACTTCAGCCCGACACGGCTCGCGTTTCGACTACCAAAGAACAGCACGACTCAGCTCGCTTCAGCCCTGCTTAGCCCCTAAAACTCGCACGGTTTTGGAGTGGGGCTGAAGCGAGCCAAAGCGAGCCGAGTGAGGCTGGGGGCGTGAGCAGACACTCCCCTGTGCACTGATTGGTGAGGAGGAGTGTCCTCACACGCCCACACACGCCCCGCGAGCGCGCTGGGATCTGTAAACACCGCAAACCCGGAAGGAGAAGAATTACGAATTACGAGAATTTCTGAAGCCTTATGCGCCTCGCCTCATCTATACGCTCTTGCCAGTATCTGTCCCCGTTGTCGGTGACAACAAGCCACAGCACCAAGACCAGCAACACTAACGACTCCATGTCCTCCATGTTTATTGTTTACTATCCGGGTCGTGAGACTACCGCTTAAAAGCTCACTGATGTCACTGTTTGCACTGCTTAACGACATCACCTGACGTCCACCCACTTTCGCTAACTCCACCCAATGTGTCCACCCACTTCCAGCCAGCACGGTTCAGCGCGGTTGTAGTCGAAATGCAACTCCAACAGCCCCGCTCAGCTCGACTCAGCCCGACTCGGCACGGCACGGCTCAGCCGCGTTTGTAGTGGAAAAGCGGCAATATTCACACTACTCATTCACACTTAGGAGCAATTCAGTGGATAATACATCCATGATTTTTGGATCAAACCCTGGTGTGACCTCCTGCACTGTGATGCTGTGCCAAAAATAGCATCAGCAATTCAGCACATGTATAAAAGTCATCTCCAGTCAGTTAAAATAAAATAAAATTAAATTAAATTAAATATACTGGTTTGGAAGCTGCTCAGCTGAGACATAACTACAAGATGTTTTCAGCAATTCAGTAGTGCTTTAAGCATGACAGCACAGTAACACAGGACGTTTAATGATGACAGTAACATTACAAAACACTGAATAGTGATCGTGAGATCGACACTTCTCTTCTGTATTGACACTTACTTCTTTGCCATTTGTTCAATGTTGTATCCAGGACTGGGGTCATTCGATATCTGTGTGTAAGGAGAAGGAAAAATAAATAACTGGATGTGTAGTAATGTGTAAAATGTATAAACACGTCTCAATAACAAACCATCATATTTACAGTGGATATAAAAAGTGTACACACCCCGTTAAAATGATCGGTTTTTCTGATGTAAAAAATGAGACCACGATAAATAATTTCGGGCGGCACGGTGGTGTAGTGGTTAGCGCTGTCGCCTCATAGCAAGAAGGTCCTGGGTTCGAGCCCCGTGGCCGGCGAGGGCCTTTCTGTGTGGAGTTTGCATGTTCTCCCCGTGTCTGCGTGGGTTTCCTCCGGGTGCTCCGGTTTCCCCCACAGTCCAAAGACATGCAGGTTAGGTTAACTGGTGACTCTAAATTGACCGTAGGTGTGAATGTGAGTGTGAATGGTTGTCTGTGTCTATGTGTCAGCCCTGTGATGACCTGGCGACTTGTCCAGGGTGTACCCCGCCTTTCGCCCGTAGTCAGCTGGGATAGGCTCCAGCTTGCCTGCGACCCTGTAGAACAGGATAAAGCGGCTAGAGATAATGAGATGAGATGAGATAAATAATTTCAAAACTTTTCCCACCTTTAATGTGACCTATAACTTGTACAATTCAATTGAAAAACAAACAAATCTGTTCGGGGGGAAAAACATAAAAAATAAAAAACGTACAATAAGCTGGTTGTATATGTGTACGCACCCTTAAACTAATACTTTGTTGAAGCACCTTTTGATTTAATTACAGCATTCAGTCTTTTTGGGTCGGAGTCTGTCAGCCTGCCACATCTAGACTTGGTGATATTTGCCCACTCTTCCTTGCAAAAGTGCTCCAAATCTGTCAGATTGCGAGGGCGTCTCTTGTGCACAGCCCTCTTCAGGTCACCCCACAGATTTTCAGTTGGATTTAGGTCCGGGCTCTGGCTGGGCCGTTCCAAAACTTTTTTGGGGTCATTGTCATGCTGAAATATGAAATTCCTCTTCATCTTCAGCTTTCTAGCAGACACCTGAAGTTTTGAGCCAAAATTGATTGGTATTTAGAACTGCTCATAATTCCCTCCACTTTGACTAAAGCCCCTGTTCCAGCTGAAGAAAAACAACCCCAAAACATGACGCTGCCACCACCATGCTTCACCGTGGGGATGGTGTTCTTTTGGTGATGCGCAGTGTTGTTTTTGCGCCAAACATACCTTTTGGAATTGTGGCCAAAAAGTTCAACCTTGGTTTCATCAGACCAGAACACATTTTCCCACTGTCATGCTCCGCCCCGGACATCCACTCCGGAGATTACAGATCTCTCACGCCAGCGCCGATCCGGATCCGGGACAGGAATTCCATCTCACCTGTATTCACGTCCTGGTTTTCACCACTGCTTATAAATACGCCGTTCTCAGACTCTGACTTCGCCAGAACGTCTCGTTTGCCACTCTAGCCGTTTCTGTGCCTTTTTGCGTCTCATGGTTTTTTGCTCTAGCTATTTTTCTGGTTCATGGGGGTTTTTTTGCACTAAGTTTTTTTTCTTGTTCATGGTTTTTTGCACTAGCGTTTATTCTTGTTCGTGGTTTTTTGCACTAGCGTTTATTCTTGTTCGTGGTTTTTTGTACTAGCGTTTTTGCCCTTGCCTGTCTCATGTTTTTGTCAAGTTTTTTTTTTCCTCTTTTTTCCCGGACTATTTTTGCCATTTGTTTTTTGTCCTGTTTGTTTACCTTTTTGCCACGCCCTTTTTCCCTAGATTAAATCACCTTATTTATTGGACAACTGTCTATGTTCTGCTTTTGGATCCTATCTCACCACACCTCCACCACTCCTAACACCCACATGCTTTTGGGAGAGTTGATGTATTTTTTTTGCAAAATTGAGCCAGGCCTGGATGTTTTTCTTTGACCCTACCTCATAGTCCAGACATATGGAGAATACGGGAGATTGTTGTCACATGTAGTACACAACCAGTACTTGCCAGAAATTCCTGCAGCTCCTTCAGTGTTGCTGTAGGCCTCTCGGCAGCCTCCCTGACCAGTTTTCGTCTTGTCTTTTCATCAATTTTGGAGGGACGTCCAGTTCTCGGTAATGTCACTGTTGTCCCATATTTTCTCCACTTCTTGATGACCGTCTTCACTGTGCTCCATGGTATACCTAATGCCGTGGAAATGTTTTTGTCCCCTTCTCCTGACTGATACCTTTCAACAATGAGATCCCTTTGATGCTTTGTAAGCTCTCTGTGAACGCTGGCTTTTGCTGGAGGATGCAACTGAGTAAGGCCCTGTCCACACGGCAACGGATTCAGGTGAATCCGATAAAATTTTTTTTATCGTTTCGGCCTGGTGTCCACACGGCACCGGCATTTTGGGTGTCCCAAAACAATATTTTTTGAGAACAGTTTCCAGAGTGGAAAAATCTGGCAATGGCGCCGTTGCGAAGTCGTCTGGATGAGTAGCACGGATTTGTTTACAATGACGTCACAACCACATGACTAGAACAAGCAGCACTCTCGCGCGCATCATTCGTAACAACAATGGCGGACCCCAGAGTAGTAGTAGTTTCAGTGCTGCAGTCGCTGCTAAGTTTATTCACATTATTGAAGCAAAATGTACAGCCATCTTCTTCTTGTTGTTGTGTGTTTGTTCCTGTGAGTGCTTCACGCCAGGTAGTAGAAGGGGTTTATGCGCATGCGTCCTACTTCTTCTATTGTTCTGGTGTCTCCGATGGGACCGTCTTACAGCGCACGTAGAGGTGTGGCATGCGTATTGCATCGTTTTCAGCAAGCGTTGCGTTGTCATATGTACCTGATATTTTACTGATCCGTTGCCCATGTGGACGCAATATTTTTTTTACCTGCTCAAAAAATAAATCTCGTTGCCGTTGTCGTGTGGATGTAGCCTAAATGTCTGAATGTCTGAACTTTATTTGGGGTGAATCAGAGTCATTTTAATTGATGGCAGGTGTGAACCCAAAAAGACCAAATGCTGTAATTAAATCAAAAGGTGCTTCAACAAAGTATTAGTTCAAAGGTGTGCACACTTATGCAACTAGCTTATTGTACATTTTTTATGTTTGCCCCCAGACAGATTTGTTTGTTTTCAATTGAATTGTACAGGTCACATTAAAGGTGGGAAAAGGTTTGAAATTATTTATCCTGGTCTCATTTTTTTTTTTACATCGGAAAAACCTATCATTTTAACGGGGTGTGTACACTTTTTATATCCACTGTATCTTACGGTATTTTGGCATGGGGTAGAACCTATAAATCCAACCTAACTGGGATTTCAATAATACAAAATAAGCGTATTAGAAATATTTTCTTTGCCAGTGCAAGGGAACAAACCACAAAGATAATGGCAAATTCTATCAAACTAGGGTTAGGACCAAGTATTGATAAAACCAAGATCATGAAAATTAACTGCACCTCCAATAGGCCAATTAAGATCAATGATAGAGACCTAGAAGAAGTGTCATCATTTGTGTATTTGGGAAGCACAGTTAGTGTGAATGCAGGAACTGACGAAGATATCAGAGTCAGGATCAACAAGGCACGAGTGGTTTTTAACTCGTTAAAGAAAGTGTGGCGTTCCCGTGTCATCTCCTGTAAAACAAAGCTCAGGATCTTCAACTCCAATGTGAAAAGCGTCCTCTTGTACGGCTCAGAGACATGGAGAACTACAAAGACATCTAGCAACAAGCTACAAACCTTTATTAACAACTGTTTGAGAAGAATTCTGAAGATAAGACGGACAGACAGAGTAACAAACGAAGAACCCATTCAAATACAAATCAGTCGGCGTAAATGGAGATGGACTGGCCACACCTTGAGGAAACATCCAGACAGTGTTACAAGGCAAGCTTCAAAATGGAATCCCTAGGGCAAGCAGAAAAGAGGACACCCCAAAAACACCTGGAGGCGTGATGCTGAGGCTGTGATGAAGAGCTGGGGCCACACCTGGAACATGTTTGAAAGGCTAGCCCAAGACAGGACGAGATGGAGGAGGGAGATTGTCGATGGCCTATGCTCCAGGAGGAGCTAAGGGCTTAAAGGAGAACTGAAGTCATCTTTAAACTTGCTTTATTTCTTAATTAACGTGTTATTCAATTACGTTTTCGGTTTTAGTAACCTTATATCGTGACTCGTATTGGCAACTAACTGCAATTAAATATTATACTTATCGGCCTATTCGGTTTTTAGCCATGTTGAATTTAGTTCGTTTGGTCCACAGCAGGCGTCGCTTATCCGCGCGATATTCACGAGACTTGTGCGAGACTTCCATGGGCGATTGCTCTAAGACAACGAGGGAGGCTCAGCCTCCTCTAAAAATGACGAACATCATGTAGGATGAATTGCGCTAGGCTTATGTTATAGCCGACCTTATAACATTGCTATTTCAGATCCAGAATCATAGAAATATATGTGCTCAACCCACTACAGTGCGAAATCATTCCGTTATAACTTTCCCCAGTTCGCCTAATGTGTGCGTGAGTTTTTCCCCCTTGTGACAGCGCGATGCAGCCCAGCCTCAGTGGACTTCAATGGCATTTGGGAGCTATGCGCTTTTCAAAATCAAAATGCAAGACGATTATTGGACAAATACTGTGAAAACGCCCGCCCACGGACTCCCAGCCTCAGTGGACTTCAATGGCATTTGGGAGCTATGCGCTTTTCAATCTCAAAATGCAAGACGATTATTGGACAAATACTGTGAAAATGCCCGCCCACGGACTCCGAGCCTCACAGTGGGAGGGACATGGCAAAGCTTTCCGCGAGGAGACTGGTGATTGGTGAAAGCGGCCGGATATTTTCTTTGATTGACAGCTCGTTTCAAATATAGACAGGCAGCGGTGAATCTCAGTTCAGTCCCATGCGGATTCGCAAGTGCTGTGGTGTATTGTAAGAGATCAGCTTACATTTCGATTTCATTCATTACATACGGTTTCTACCAGCTTTTTTAGTTTGTATATATTTTCATTGTAAATAAAGTGTAAATATAGTGTTGTCAAGTTTGCTATCTTAGTTCCAGAAATTTCGTTTATTTGAGTGACTGAACTTGAGGGGGCTAGTCAGCTAGCAAGAAAGCTGTGCACGGATGCCAAGCATTGCTGATTTAATTTTGGCGAAGCCATTTGCCAGTCTTCCTTTCGAGGAAAAAATTAAAATTAAAGAGCAGGGTAGACCAACGCCTCAAATTGACTTGGTGAAAAAGGTAGGGAATAATACTCGTTCCTTTCAGCTCTCCTGGTACGAGAAAGTGAATTGGCTAACAGCAAGTGATCCACATCAACAACAGTAAATAGGCTACTTTAGTAATATGCCATGAATGGACCAAAAATATAGAATCTATTTAAAATGTTTATGCTGAGTATATTATAATGAGATGAGATATTATATTGGAATATATATTTCTCTGGATATGAATTAAACACAGCTACAATTTGGAAAACATTTTTAAACAAAAACACAGCCGAGAACATTTCACACTACAGACCTGGATTAAAAGTGAAGGGTTATCAGAATTGTCAATAAAACATTTCTCAGTCAAAATAAGTAAAATATAGGGAAAGTGTCATTGAATGAAATGTGTGGCACCCAGCTCTATGTTTGGCTCCCCAAGGTCAGTGCTTGTGCCTATTCCAGAACACTCTGCTGTTACTGCTGAGGTTCCTGACAAAGAGCTGCTTTCAATAATGATCAATCTTTAAACAACATGCCACAATTTTAAAATATAAAATGTTAAAATATACCCCCCCAACACCACCATCATGTATATTGGATGGACAGTAGGCTAATGGGCCAAAAGAACCTGTTATTTCAGAGTTTGTGACCCTGCCAACAATCAGCCAGATCAGAGGCAAGAGTATGGGCAAAATTGATGTGTTTTTTCTTTTTTCTTTTAAAATCTGGAAATATCGTAACCGACCAGCCTCCCCTGTTTGAAAGACTACCAGCCACCATTGGAGACTTCGAAACGTTAAGTGTCAGTGCCGCCATTTTGAAAACTGTTTTCCAAACGAAATATTGCACAAAAACGAGTTTAAATGAAGATTACTGCCTACTTTTTTCCAAAATTTCCTGATTGCTATCAAAACAAACAACACTTCCAGCTTGATTACGTCAGCATTCGAAAGAGGGCGCGCACGTCTTTTGACAACATTGGCAGATGTCGGTCGCTTTGATTTCCGCTGTACGTTTTACTTCCGTCCTACGATGTCTCGTACAGGTCTCAGTGAATCTCGTTTACGGCCACTGCTTTGACATATGGACTGATATATTACAGAGCATATTTCAAACACTCATAACTTGCTATAGCAGCGACAAAATAGCTATCAGAAACGCATTCCTATATTTAATAAAATGAGAGAAACAGAATTTTGATAATAAAAAATTTGCTTTTAGTTCTCCTTTAAGAAGAAGAAGCAAGGGAACATGCTGCTCCTTAATCTAATAATATCCTTGGAATCTTAACTTTTGAGAATATTTTCAAATTGAATACATCTGTACTAGTGTCTAAAATTGTAAATAATAACTCACCAGTTCTTAAAATATTTAGAAATCTGCTCAGGATGGCTAACGAACAACATTCTTACAGCACCAGGTTTTCAGCTAAGGGGAATATTGTTCGTCTACCTGCCGAGACAAATTATGGTAAATTTTCCTTTCAGGGCGGCACGGTGGTGTAGTGGTTAGCGCTGTCGCCTCACAGCAAGAAGGTCCTGGGTTCGAGCCCCGGGGCCGGCGAGAGCCTTTCTGTGTGGAGTTTGCATGTTCTCCCCGTGTCCGTGTGGGTTTCCTCCGGGTGCTCCGGTTTCCCCCACAGTCCAAAGACATGCAGGTTAGGTTAACTGGTGACTCTAAATTGACCGTAGGTGTGAATGTGAGTGTGAATGGTTGTCTGTGTCTATGTGTCAGCCCTGTGATGACCTGGCGACTTGTCCAGGGTGTACCCCGCCTTTCGCCCGTAGTCAGCTGGGATAGGCTCCAGCTTGCCTGCGACCCTGTAGAAGGATAAAGCGGCTAGAGATAATGAGATGAAATGAGATGAGATTTTCCTTTCAATTTTCCGTCTCCAAACTCTGAGAAGGAAGGAATTCCTACAAGAATCAAAAACTCAGGATCACCGCCATTATTTAAATCATCCTTAAAATCATATCTTATTTTAAATCAACAATTAGCGTTTCTTTCTTTATACCCTAAAAACTCTGACGATTAGTTATAGGCTCAGTGTTTGTGTTAGTTTAAGTAGGTATAGAGTTGTGTGTAAATAAGTATCGCGTATTTAGCCGCAATGTATAGTTCTCTTATTAAAAAAAATAAATATAAAAAAATTGTAATAATATGACATGGGTGGCTGTTGACACGAAAGTTTATACGATTTCAACAGCCACACACACCTTACATCAATAATCGTAGTAACTACTGCTTTTGCAAATTCTTTTTCAATGATATATAATTGTATTAAGCTTTTTCGTAAATTTTCTTTCTCATATACGGTATATAGTGTGCGAATAAAGTTGAATTGAATAAATCAGATGAAGGAAAAAAAAAAATATATATATATATAATAAAAATGCTGACCTTGATGACCCGGGCAAACCGATCCAAGCAGTTTCCCACAGCAATGTCTATTGTTTCTCCAAAAATTCTGTACCGTCTTTCAGAGTAAGCGATCACCTATGGGACACCAAGGACAAAACATAACCTTGAAGTTTTAATCAGCAGCTACAGTGCTGAGTGTAAATGAGTGCACCCCCTTTTGAAAAGTAACATTTTAACCCTTTGGTGACTGACCCCTTGAAAATGGTTCCTCCAGGAACCATGACGTTTCAGTTGTCAAGACAACGGAAAAACTAAAATACAAATACAAATACAAGAGCATTTTGTTTTGTGCACAAGAGCATTGTGACATATCTTTCTGTTTTTGTATTTTAGTTTTTCCGTTGTCTTGACAACTGAAACGTCATCGTTCCTGGAGGAACCATTTTCAAGGGGTCAGTCACCAAAGGGTTAAACAATATCTCAATGAACACAATTTCCAAAATGTTGACAAGACAAAGTTTAATATAACATCTGTTTAACTTATAATGTGAAAGTAAGGTGAATAATATAACTTCGATTACACATTTTTCAGTTTTACTCAAATTAGGGTGGTGCAAAAATGAGTACACCCCACAACAAAAACTACTACATCTAGTATTTTGTATGGCCTCCATGATTTTTAATGACAGCACCAAGTCTTCTAGGCATGGAATGAACAAGTTGGCGACATTTTGCAACATCAATCTTTTTCCAGTCTTCAACAATGACCTCTTTTAGTGACTGGATGCTGGATGGAGAGTGATGCTCAACTTGTCTCTTCAGAATTCCTCAAAGAAAATAATTTATTTACACCACAAAGGTGAAGGCTACAAGAAGATCAGCAAAGCTTTACTTATCAGTCAGAATACTGTAGCAAAAGTGGTACAAAAATTTAAGAAAGATGGAACTGCAACCATCTCACAGAGACGTCCAGGTCGTCCACGGAAGTTAACACCTCGACAGGAGCGTCTTCTGATGAGAAGGGTTGAAGAAAATCGGCATGCGAGTTCACTGCAGTTATCTAAAGAAGTAGAAAGCCAAACTGGGGTGACTATTTCTCGTGACACAATACGGCGTACACTGCAGAGGAATGGCATGCATGGATGCCGTCCACGAAAGAAGCCTGTCCTAAAGCCCAGGCACAAAAAAGCCCACCTAGAGTTTGCCAGGGCCCATGCTGACAAAGATGAAGACTACAGGGACTCTATACTCTGGAGTGATGAGACCAAGATAAATGTTTTTGGAACTGATGGCTTCAAAACTGTATGGCGTCGCAAAGGTGAGGAATACAAAGAAAAATGCCTGGTGCCTACAGTGAAACATGGTGGCGGCAGTGTCCTTATGTGGGGCTGCATGAGTGCTGCTGGTGTCGGGGAGCTGCATTTCATTGATGGCATCATGAATTCACAGATGTATTGCTCTATACTGAAAGAGAAGATGCTACCATCACTCCGTGCCCTTGGTCGTCGTGCACTTTTCTAACATGACAATGATCCTAAACACACATCTAAGGCCGCTGTTGGATTTCTGAAGAAGAACAGGGTGAAAGTGATTCAGTGGCCAAGTTGATCTGAACCCAATCGAACACCTATGGGGAATTCTGAAGAGACAAGTTGAGCATCACTCTCCATCCAGCATCCAGTCACTAAAAGAGGTCGTTGTTGAAGAATGGAAAAAGACTGATGTTGCAAAATGTCGCCAACTTGTTCATTCCATGCCTAGAAGACTTGGTGCTGTCATTAAAAATCATGGAGGCCATGCAAAGTACTAGATGTAGTAGTTTTTGTTGTGGGGTGTACTCATTTTTGCACCACCCTAATTTGAGTAAAACTGAAAAATGTGTAATCTAAGTTATATTATTAACCCTACTTTTTCCTGTTATAAGTTAAACAGATGTTATATTAAACTTTGTCTTGTCAATATTTTGGAAATTGTTTGTGTTCATTGGGATCTCATCTCATTATCTCTAGCCGCTTTATCCTGTTCTACAGGGTCGCAGGCAAGCTGGAGCCTATCCCAGCTGACTACGGGCGAAAGGCGGGGTACACCCTGGACAAGTCGCCAGGTCATCACAGGGCTGACACATAGACACAGACAACCATTCACACTCACATTCACACCTACGGTCAATTTAGAGTCACCAGTTAACCTAACCTGCATGTCTTTGGACTGTGGGGGAAACCGGAGCACCCGGAGGAAACCCACGCGGACACGGGGAGAACATGCAAACTCCACACAGAAAGGCCCTCGCCGGCCACGGGGCTCAAACCCGGACCTTCTTGCTGTGAGGCGACAGCGCTAACCACTACACCACCGTGCCGCCGTGTTCATTGGGATATTAATTATAATTAATAAGGAGATATAGCGTAAGCCATGATACTAATCCGTATCCTAAGCCATTCTGCACTATTACAGTCACCATTTGCACTGTTTCTGCTTGTGTGGTTTTGTACATGTGTGCTGCTTTTTACATCAAGCGTCTGGGAGAAATGATATTTCGATCCCGTCTATGTCCTGTACATGTGGCAGAACTGACAATAAAGTTGACTTGACTTTTAATATACATAGTATTGTGCAGAAGTCTTAGGCACCCTTTTTTTTTAATAAAAACTTTGTTATAGATTTCTATTTTATGACTTCTACATTATCGAGTCAAAACATTACAAAAACATTTTAGAGCCCAAAGGTTCGTTTTCCAGCACAAAATTAAACATTACAGGAAAAACAGTTTGTATCTGAGCAGCATATTATACAAGAGAGCACTTTTCAGATTAAAAAAGAAAACACAACAAGAAGACAGAGTCATCTATATCCCCCGCCTGCCCTATATACCAACTATATACCAAGTTTCAAGATATTATTTGTCACATTTTTCAAGTTGGGCGGCACGGTGGTGTAGTGGTTAGCACTGTTGCCTCACAGCAAGAAGGTCCGGGTTCGAGCCCCGTGGCCGGCGAGGGCCTTTCTGTGTGGAGTTTGCATGTTCTCCCCGTGTCCGTGTGGGTTTCCTCCGGGTGCTCCGGTTTCCCCCACAGTCCAAAGACATGCAGGTTAGGTTAACTGGTGACTCTAAATTGAGCGTAGGTGTGAATGTGAGTGTGAATGGTTGTCTGTGTCTATGTGTCAGCCCTGTGATGACCTGGCGACTTGTCCAGGGTGTACCCCGCCTTTCGCCCGTAGTCAGCTGGGATAGGCTCCAGCTTGCCTGCGACCCTGTAGAACAGGATAAAGTGGCTAGAGATAATGAGATGAGATGACACCTTAACGATCTTTTGGCCGTTGCAAAAGTAGAAAAGACTTTCAATACGTAAATTGTGCATGAATAATTACTCAAACTTCCACTGGAAAAAATGAGTTGATTCCCGATTACTTAGCATATCAGATCACGTGACACCTTTGTCCACAATTATCGACACCATTCCACAATTATCGACACCCAGATGATTATTTATAATAAATAATCGGTATGTGGTATTAAGTTAACAAAACAGTTTTTATTTTAAATTTGTTTTACATAGATTTATATTTAGTCCAAAATATATTTTATATAAATATATGGATGTTGGTGTTTACGTAAATGAGGAAGTAATTCTAATGTTTGTAAACAAATGAATTGATAATGTTTAACCTGCGTCAGAAAATCTTTTTGTTCCACTTTCTAAGTATTTTTGTAGATCACATTTTGTTCATCATTCGTTGTTGTTTGTATTAATTTCTAGTTTTGTAGTTTACCAATAAACGTCAACACTGTAACCACATGAAACTCCATGTCAAAGGTTGCATCTCATTCCTCGAACCAAAATATAAAATGTCTTCTGATATTGTAATATGTGGTCGATATTTACAAAAAAAAAAAAAATTCTGAATGGAATAGAAAAATCTGAATATTTCAAGCATGTAATTTTTTATATGCGAGGAATTTAATTCTGGTCGAATTTTATTTATTGCAATAGGATTCCAAATACTCTATAAACATTCCATTCTGTTATGAATCAGAAAAAAATATATTATAAATCACAGCACTTTAGTTTTTTTAAAGTACTTCATCTACTTCAATAATGTTACACAAAGATCGACCCGTAACAGCTGTAAACGTCACTTAATCCCACAGGGTGTCGATAATGGCGGACACCGGTGAAAGTGATCACTATTATCGACACCTCACGTGATTCTCAAACGCGTGTTTAGATACAAAATGGCGGCTGTCAAATGAAAGAGTCAGAAACAAAGTAGGTCTCGACAAGGAGATCATGAAATATCGGTGAATTTGATCGGTAAAAACATGTCCATGATCTTTCCACCATGCTTACCTGCGATGATAACGTCCGGGTTTTCCTCAAATTGCTGATCGTGCTGAAAAAAATTCCATCTCAAGTAACGAGCTGTCATCAGATGACTAGATCAAAGCGCGAGGCGGGTCTTCCGGTTGATTAATTAACCAGTAATCATTGTTGTAACTGAAACCTACTTTCGTAAAAGTGTTTTTTATTGGTAAATCTGAAAAGGTGTCGATAATTATCGCCGCCACTCTATAAATGGTTTATATGCCATTTTAATCTCAACACTTGTTAAAAAAAGATTTCTCAAATTCTAGTGTAAAACAAATTGTTGTAAAAAAAAAGCCGTCTCTTGTAAAAATTTTTCTAAAATAAATGTGAAGATTTTAACTGTTTGTTAACTGCACTCATAATACCTGAGACTACTATTTTTTTTTTAATCAAAGGGTCGACTCACACCAAATATTGACTGTTTCATTTATTATGGCTTACTGATTACTGTTTATAGTATTTTTTTTAACATTAAAACATTTCATTTCGTTATTTTTTAAGCCATTTTTGGTCAACAGCATTTCTTTACATGTGCCTAAGACTTTCGCACAGTACTGTATATGAATGTAGTCAGACAGCACAGAACTCCCACCTGAGTATTACCACCACTGACGTACAGCACTGTGGGGTTGTTAGCACCCGTGATCAGTCGGCCCATCTCGATGTGCCCGATGCAGTGATTCACTCCCACCAATGGCTTTCCCCAAAGCTGTGCCACCGTCCTGGCCACCAAAGCCACAGTGAGCAGAGGAGCGCCCATCCCGGGCCCTAGGCACGTCATCATGGAACATAAATGAAGATTGTAGTGTCTAAAATGATTGTTTTGAAAGATTTTTGACAGATAATTACCTTTGGTGTACGCGACACAGTCAATATCTGAAGGTTTTAAACCAGCTTCGTCGAGTGCTTCTCGGAGGACAGTCAGGATAACTCCACGATGATGTTTGGCTGTTTCTCTCGGGAGGAAACCTAAGAGGACGTTAACTCACAATCGATCACGCTTTCTGTTCACAGAACACCAAGTCGTCTGTTTATGAGCTGAATTCTTAACACAACATATTGTCAACCGAAGACGTTTACTCTTCATGCTATTGTCTCTCTCTCTCTTCTATTATAAAAATGATATTTAGTATACACTATATTGTTACTGTTTACTCATATATATATATATATATATATATATATATATATATATATATATATATGATATTACATGGTTGCATGAAGATATGAAGTTTATTTTCGAGTGGTGCATGTATATTTCACGAGTGAAAATAGTTTCAACACTTCATATCTTCACTCCACCATGTAACGTTCTTTATATGTATTACATGGACACATCATACACAAGTTAATCAAAAGAATTTTAATTTTGACAATGCGAGTCTAGTCGGCGGGAAAACATTAGGAGTGACATCATCAGAGTGAAATATCAGGAATTAATATACATACAGGACACTTTCGATGGAATAAAAACGTGTTCTATTCCCTTCTAGTGGGTTTATTGATGGAATGCGATATCATATCGCTTATCCTCCATGTATTACGCCACTCTCCACAATGGCAAATGAGTGTGCAATATTGTCATAATATTGCATGTTGTCAAGACAACACGACGTCACACATGTGCACAATCATTTCTTTGTCGGCTGGGAAAGAGAGAAGACGAGGCTAATCCAGTGCTCAGTTTAAGCACTAAATAAATAAACTGAAACTGAAGACGCGCTGAACTAGCCTGGCTAACGCGACTTCAAAGCTCTCCGAGCATTTGGCCTGGCCAAGCTATTAAGCCAAACCGTTTCCCAGAGCCCGTGGTTGACCCGCCTCCCTGAAATGCCTCAGTTTGCTACTGGTCGAAGCCAGAAAAGGCTGTGACGAAGCTTAAACCAATCACATCACTCTTTCCTCTGACGTATGTGACGCGATGGGGCTAACTGGTAGATTAAACTCTTACCGAAGCCGGTCGGGAGCAAGGCGAAAACGTCCTTCCTTTCAATAAATACCTCCAGGGCTGCTCTTTGCTCCATTTTCAATGAGAACTTCCCGTTGAATGCTTTCAATACAGCATCTACCGCTGTGTTAAAGGCTTGCCGCTGCTCCATGTTCGTGATGTGAATGAAGCGCTTCCGGCATAGATTCTGTAAACAATCTATGGCTTCTGGTCGCAGTTCTACTATGTCACTGCCTTGAACACGCCTCTACCCAGGGCCGTTGGAGATGCTCAAAGTTGATTGGTTCCCGATTTTTCGGGAGCTTGGAAATGCTGTAGATAGCCTGCCTGGCCAGACTAAGCTCGGAACAGGCCCTCGTGTTGCGTCACGCTTAGGATGGGCGGGCCCAGGCTAGTGCTGAACACCCGAAAGGCTACCAAAACTTCATTATATATTTTTCACACATATTTACAAGAGAAAAACATACCAACGGACATCAAAAAACTGGAAAAGAGACATGTCGGAGATGTAAAATTCTGTGCTAGTGAGTGACCGACAGTTTGTAAACAAACATGGCCGCAAGGTTTGCTTCATTAAAAGTAGAAGATTTTGAGAGAATTTTGGCTGCTAGGTTACGCTGTGGGGCGGCACGGTGATGTAGTGGTTAGCGCTGTCGCCTCACAGCAAGAAGGTCCAGGTTTGAGCCCCGTGGCTGGCGAGGGCCTTTCTGTGCGGAGTTTGCATGTTCTCCCCGTGTCCGCGTGGGTTTCCTCCGGGTGCTCCGGTTTCCCCCACAGTCCAAAGACATGCAAGTTAGGTTAACTGGTGACTCTAAATTGACCGTAGGTGTGAATGTGAGTGTGAATGATTGTCTGTGTCTATGTGTCAGCCCTGTGATGACCTGGCGACTTGTCCAGGGTGTACCCCGCCTTTCGCCCGTAACCAGCTGGGATAGGCTCCAGCTTGCCTGAGACCCTGTAGAACAGGATAAAGCGGCTAGAGATAATGAGATGAGATGAGGTTTCGCCGTTGTGTGTAGCTGTTGATGTTGATTTAAAAAAGTAACTAAGTAAAATCTCGTCTCGTCTCGTCTTCTTCCACTTTATCCGGGACCGGGTCGCGGAGGCAGCAGTCTAAGCATGGAAGCCCAAACTTCCCTTTCCACAGACACCTCGGCCAGCTCCTCGGGAAGAACACCGAGGCGTTCCCAGGCCAGCCGAGAGACATAGTCCCTCCAGCGTGTCCTGGGTCTTCCCCGGGGCCTCCTCCCGGGGGGACATGCCTGGAACACCTCCCCAGGGAGGCGTCCAGGAGGCATCCGAAAAAGATGCCCGAGCCACCTCAGCTGATTCCTCTTGATGTGGAGGAGCAGCGGCTCCTCCCGAGTGACTGTGCTTCTCACCCTATCTCTAAGGGAGCGCCCAGCCACCCTGCGAAGGAAACTCATTTCGGCCGCTTGTATCCGCGATCTTGTTCTTTCAGTCATTACCCAAAGCTCATGACCATAGGTGAGAGTCGGAACGTAGATCGACCGGTAAATTGAGAGCTTCGCCTTTTGGCTCAGCTCCTTCTTCACCATGACGGACCGGTAAAGCGACCGCATCACTGCGGAGGCTGCACCAATCCGCCTGTCGATCTCACGCTCCATCTTTCACTCACTCGTGAACAAGATCCCGAGATACTTAAACTCCTCCACTTGAGGCAGGACTTCTCCACCAACCTGAAGAGGGCAAGCCACCCTTTTCCGGTCGAGAACCATGGCCTCGGACTTGGAGGTGCTGATTCTCATCCCAGCCGCTTCACACTCGACTGCAAACCGCCCCAGTGCATGCTGGAGGTCCTGGTTTGAAGAAGCCAACAGGACAACATCGTCCGCAAAAAGCAGAGATGAAATCCTGTGGTTCCCAAACAGGATTCCTTCTGGCCCCTGGCTGCGCCTAGAAATTCTGTCCATAAAAATTATGAACAGAACCGGTGACAAAGGGCAGCCCTGCCGGAGTCCAACATGCACTGGGAACAGGTCTGACTTACTGCCGGCAATGCGAACCAGACTCTTGCTCCGTTCGTACAGGGACAGGACAGCCCTTAGCAAAGGGCCCCGAACCCCATACTCCCGAAGCACCCCCCACAGAATACCACGGGGGACACAGTCGAATGCCTTCTCCAGATCCACAAAGCACATGTAGACTGGTTGGGCAAACTCCCATGAACCCTCGAGCACCCTATGAAGGGTATAGAACTGGTCCAGTGTTATGCGACCAGGACGAAAACCGCATTGTTCCTCCTGGATCCGAGGTTCGACTATCGGTCGAATTCTCCTCTCCAGTACCCTGGAGTAAACCTTCCCTGGGAGGCTGAGAAGTGTGATTTCCCCATAATTGGAGCACACTCTCCGGTCCCCTTTCTTAAAAAGAGGGACCACCACCCCAGTCTGCCACTCCAGAGGCACTGTCCCCGACCACCACGCGATGTTGCAGAGGCGTGTCAACCAAGACAGCCCCACAACATCCAGAGACTTGAGATACTCAGGGCGGATCTCATCCACCCCCGGTGCCTTGCCACCGAGGAGCTTGCAAACCACCTCAGTGACTTCGGCTTGGGTAATGGATGAGTCCACCTCTGAGTCATCAGCCTCAGTCTCCTCAATGGAAGACATGACGGTGGTGTAGGTACATTCCACTAAGAAACTACATTTCCCATCAGCCCACTTCCACGTTGACCTGCGTCACGCCGGGGCAGGATCATCTACGTCATCCTCCAGGAAGGCATAACCCGCCTGGAAGCTCCTAGTTCTTTCTCTCTGGTGTCTGGATCCAAGCCATCTGGACGCAGAAAAGAGAGACCCTCAACCAGAAAACCAGATAAAGACGTCTTTTTCTTTCTTTCTTGCAAGATCCACGATTTAGCACGATTTCTTTCTTACCCTTGGCCAAGGTAAACTCCAGAGTCACGCGATCTTTAAACTTAACCTGAGTTACAACCGGTTTATTCGTATTGGAAGTGATGTCACGACTGCCGCCCAAACGCAGTTTTAATTTGTAATTAGGAGCGACCAGAATTCCTCCTGATTGAAGCGCTGTGCACATTAATTTTAATCAGAGACTTTCCTTCTCATCACGAGCCACGACGCGTCGGATCAAGAGAAGTTCTCTGTCCACGGAATCGACTCATGGAATCGACTCACGTGCTCCACAACGGCGAGACTCAGAAGTTTTAGAACATCTCCCTAATCTTGCATATAAGCGAGATACTGGTAGTAAGACTGTCAACAATTTGGGCATAATAAAGATCAGTCTTAGGAATTTAGCTTTTATTGAAATAGTGTGAATTTAAACCCAGGTTTATCTGTTACACTGTTAAACACGCAGCGTGTTGATTTATTTTGGTTGATTTACTTTTGTTGATTTAGCCTTTTGTCTCCACACGTGGCAGTCCCTCCCCCACTCACAAACACACCCTTCTTAGCTTAGCCACACGGGCCTAGTCTAGGGCCTACCACACACACAAGCACACATTAGCAACAGAGCTAATCCTTTGTTGTATTTAGATAACATTCCTTTGTTTTAGCTAGCAACAAGCTAGGCCTAACACACACACATACATACACCTACCTCACTGTTTGTATATATTGATTATCCATTTTTATCTTTGTTATAATAAATTCATTTATTATCAAAGCTGTGTTATCTTGTTGGTGTTCCAATATTTTCGAAGTCACCCAATCTCTCAAAGAATTCAAAAAGGTGCATATAAGTTATGTAATATGGTAAGTGATCGTAATAATTTGGAAATATACCATAATTTAGCTGTTTGGTAATTTATTATTAAGCACCAGGATTAATGGTATGATTCACTAAATGCTAAATGATTCATTAAATGATTCACTAAATGATTCACTGAATGATTCATTTGAATGATTCACCTGAATGATTCACTTCAAACGATTCAATGAGACTGATTCTATGGTATGATTCAATTCAAATGAGTCAAATTAAACGATTCAATGGGATTGATTCAATTTGATTATTAACCTTCAAATTTAATGAGACTGATTTAATGAGATCACTTAATAATTACCAAATGCACCTACAGTGGGATTGAGGAGATCCTCAAAGTATTCCTTCCACCGCCCGACAATGTCCCCAGTCGAGGTCAACAGCTCCCCACCCGTACTGTAAACAGTGTTGGCAGAGTACTGCTTCCCCCTCCTGAGGCGCCGGACGGTTTGCCAGAATTTCTTCGAGGCCGACTGATAGTCCATCTTCATGGCCTCCCCGAACTCCTCCCAGTTCCGAGTTTTTGCCTCCGCAACTGCCCGAGCTGCAGCACGCCTGGCCTGCCGATACCCGTCAGCTGCCTCGGGAGTCCTGGAGGTCAACATGGCCCGATAGGACTCCTTCTTCAGCTTGACGGTATCCCTTACTTCCGGTGTCCACCACCGGGTTCGGGGATTGCCACCATGACAGGCACCGGAGACCTTGCGGCCACAGCTCCGGACAGCCGCGTCCACAATGGAGGTAGAGAACATGGTCCACTCAGACTCCATGTCCCCCATCTCCCCCGGAAGCTGGGAAAAGCTCTCCCGGAGGTGGGAGTTAAAGACCTCCCCAACAGAGTGCTCGGCCAGACGTTCCCAGCAGACCCTCACCATACGTTTGGGCCTGCCAGGTCTGTCCAGCTTCCTCCTCCACCAGCGGATCCAACTCACCACTAGGTGGTGATCAGTTGACAGCTCAGCCCCTCTCTTCACCCGAGTGTCCAAGACATAGGGCCGGAGATCAGATGAAACGACAACAAAGTCTATCATCGACCTCCAACCTAAGGCGTCCTGGTGCCACGTGCACTTATGGACACCCCTATGCTCGAACATGGTGTTTGTTATGGACAAACCGTGACTAGCACAGAAGTCCAATAACAAAACACCACTCGGGTTCAGATCGGGGAGGCCGTTCCTCCCAACCACGCCCCTCCAGGTGTCACTGTCGTCGCCCACGTGAGCATTGAAGTCCCCCAGTAGCACAATGGAGTCCCCAGTCTGAGCACCCCTCAGTACCTCTCCCAGGGACTCCAAGAAGGCCGGATACTCTACACTGCTATTCGGCCCGTAGGCACAAACAACAACAAGAGCCCTCTCCCCAATCCGAAGGTGCAGAGAGGCGACCCTCTTGTTCACTGGGGTAAACTCCAACACATGGCAGCTGAGCTGGGGAGCTATAAGCAAGCCCACACCAGCCCGCCGCCGCTCACCATGGGCGACTCCAGTCCAGCCCCTCTCGAGGAGCTGGGTTCCAGAGCCCAAGCTGTGCGTGGAGGTGAGCCCGACTATCTCTAGCCGGTACCTCTCAATCTCCCGCACAAGCTCAGGCTCTTTCCCCCCCAGCGAAGTGACATTCCATGTCCCAACAGCTAGCCGCTGTGTCTGGGGATCAGGTCGTCGAGGCCCCTGCCTTCGACTGCCACCCAATCCACACTGCACCAGCCCCCTACTGCTACCTCTGTGGGTGGTGAACCCACAGGAGGTCGGGCCCACGTCACCTCTTCGGGCTGAGCCCGGCCGGGCCCCATGGGCAAAGGCCCGGCCACCAAGCGCTCGCATGCGAGCCCCAACCCCGGGCTTGGCTCCAGGGTGTGGCCCCGGCTGCGCCATACCGGGCGACGTCTCTGTCCTTGGTTGTTGCTCCATTAGGGGTTTTGGTGAACTGCTCTTGGTCTGGCCTGTCACCTAGGACCTGTCTGCCTTGGGAAACCCTGACAGGGGCATAATGCCCCCGACAACATAGCTCCTAGGATCATTCTAGCACACAAACCCCTCCACCACAATAAGGTGGCAGTTCTAGGAGGGGTACATTCATTTCCCAATGTATTTTACTTTTTTTTTTAACTAAGTAAAATACATCGGGAAATGAATACTTAAGTGTGAGTGAAAAATACTGTGGTGAGCTGCCTGGAAGAAGAGTCTTGGGACAGAAATCTTAGTTTCTCAGTCGTTAGCCTGTGCTACTGATGAATGCTACAGCGGCTGGAAGGTGAATTCAGTGCTGCGCTAACAGCACCAACTTGTGGGTAAACTAGCGTTGGCCTTTGAGAATGCTGATATGAAAAGTGTATGTATCATAATAATAATAATCATAATATTGGCTGGCTTTTTTTCATGGTCTATCAGATATATTTGTCTTCGACTTGTTCAATATCATGCTAGCTGAATGGATTATATCTGAAAGACCACTCAGCACCAGCCAATATTATTTAATATTCCATCCACATTCACTGGATATGAGCAATCGTGTGCTCTGATTGGCTACTCTACTACTAGGCTATCAGCTCATATACTGTGAGTAGAGAAAAACAAAATGGCGGCGTGTATTGCTGAACCAACCGAGAACGAAATAAAAACTGTACTCGAAAACAAAACCCCCAAAAATACAAAAAAAAGCAACAAAATATGGAATGAAAGTATTTGATGGTAAGAACATATCTTCTTTTATTTTTCAAGAATTATTATCATCACATTTTTCACAAATTGCTCCTCTCATTTCGCCGGTTTGTTTACATACTAAGCAGAAATTATTTTGTCGGACGTTTTGTATAAAGTTTTTATTTATCGAATTTGCAAAAAATAAATATAAAAATACTCTGTTTCTCAAAATCCAGTGAATGTTGATATAATAAAACAGTTATTCCACTCAATCTCGTCGTACATGGCTTACAGATGACTCGGTGCTACGTGCCTCATCGGCTATCAGCTCATGTACGACTCAATTTCGTGGAATAATTGTTAAATATGTCACTCAGATCCGTGATGTATTTCGTATGAAAAATGTGAGTTTTTCAACACGAGAAGATAAACTTCATATCTTCAAGCCAACATGTAATTTCTTTTTATCATAGAGACACATTCACAAACAAAAAGTGTCCAAATTTATCAAAACCATTCATCGATCTCTTCACAAGTGATGCATAGAGATTTATGTCACGGTTTTGGTTCTCTAGGTCCCGGATGGAGCTTGCATGAAAAATACGAGTGGCGTATTTCCCAGTAAGATAATATAAACGATCAGTTAATTCTTGTAATACAGAAATTTCGTACTGGCACATGATTACTGACGACTGTGAGAATAAAGTCAGTTTATCTACCTTGGCCAGGTGGAGTAATATAGGTACGCCTCGGGTTTGACAACACTTCCCCATCCCTTACGATCCCGATGCCGATCTTATTGGCACTGCCCTCAAAACCGATAACCACCGTCATGACTCCTGTTGAAACAGACGTTTAAAAAAAAAAAAAAGATTACAAATACTACAGATATAACACCAACCGTAATATCGTGCCTTCCTGTCGGACTATACAGCTTGATCTGTACAGGAAGCAGATTACAAAAAACAATACAAGGACAGACCTTAAGTTGAATGAATGAAGTTTTGTATTTAAAAATTACACCTTGTATTTTACGTTATCCTGTTTTTAACCTGTTCCCTGTCCCCGTTTCTAGTTCACTGCTTCATTTCAATTTAATCTGTGATGATGAAAAATGCCAAGTTAAATTCCCTGCAAGTGAAATCCTCCTTAGTTATTTCTTTCTGATTCAAATCACTGAGAGTGATTTGATTATTAATTATGACTATGACACAGACCTTAAAGGAACAGTCCACCATACTTCCATAATGAAATATGCTCTTATCTGAATTGAGACGAGCTGCTCCGTATCTCTCCGAGCTTTGCGCGACCTCCCAGTCAGTCAGACGCAGTCAGACGCGCTGTCACTCCTGTTAGCAATGTAGCTAGGCTCAGTATGGCCAATGGTATTTTTTGGGGCTGTAGTTAGATGCGACCAAACTCTTCCACGTTTTTCCTGTTTACATAGGTTTATATGACCAGTGATATGAAACAAGTTCAGTTACACAAATTGAAACGTAGCGATTTTCTATGCTATGGAAAGTCCGCACTATAATGACAGGCGTACTAACACCTTCTGCGTGCTTCGGCAGAGCATTGATACGGAGCTCAGATATCAATGCGCTGCCGAAGCGCGCAGAAGGTGTTAGTACGCCTGTCATTATAGTGTGGACTTTCCATAGCATAGAAAATCGCTACGTTTCAATTTGTGTAACTGAACTTGTTTCATATCACTGGTCATATAAACCTATGTAAACAGGAAAAATGCGGAAGAGTTTGGTCACATCTAACTACAGCCCCAAAAAATACCATTGGCCATACTGAGCCTAGCTACATTGCTAACAGGCGTGACAGCGCGTCTGACTGCGTCTGACTGACTGGGAGGTCGCGCAAATCTCGGAGAGGTACGGAGCAGCTCGTCTCAATTCAGATAAGAGCATATTTCATTATGGAAGTACGGTGGACTGTTCCTTTAAGAGTGTGTAATGCTTATAAAAATGTTTTCTGATGAAAAAGCCCCTGATTAGTTGATTAAGAAATACACTATGTGGCCAAAAGTTAGTAGACACCTGAAAAATCACACCCATAAGCACCGACTGCACCCCAGGCTTCCCCGCCCAACGTCAGCGCCTGACCTCACTCATGCTCATCTAGCTGAATGAATACAAATCCCAATAGTCACACTTCAAAATCTAGTGGAACATCTTCCTGGAAGATTGGCGGTGATTATAAGAGCAAAAGGGGACTATATGTGGAATGGGATGTTCAAAAAGCACATATTGGCATGATGGTCAGGTGTCCACACACTTTTGGCAATATAGTGTACATCCTTAAATGAAGTATGTATCATAATAATGAGTGCCAATTACATCTGGCACTATATATATATATGTTCACCCCATGAAACTCTTGTCCAAACCCTCACCATTTTTACATGAAAGTTTTGCCTATGATTGGTATGAGACTCGGACTGAGAGTCGACTCTTTCACACAAATTTTGATTCAGCCGAGTTTCAAGCATCCCAGGTGTAAACTGGGAGGTTTCACTATCTGACTCGACCAGTGCCCTTTTCCACAGCACAAATATCTGTAGACTAAATATTTATTTTTATCAGAAATTGACGAAATCATTGTGTGGAAAGGACTCGAGCGAGTCAGAACTCCTGGAATCGGATCAGAGTCATTTACAGTGTTCAGGAGTCGAACAGGTATCAGGAGCCTCTACAATCCTAATAAACAGGCGTGTTGTCGGTCTATTCGCCTCGAAGACAACAACAGCACACGAGACAGCTCTGTGGTATAAAACACAGTTAAGTGTGTAGTGCGATATTTAATTTTTTTTAAATTATATGACCTGTATTTACCTATTTATCTCCACACTACTAGCAACAGCCTCTTCTGCCCACTTCCTTTAGGACCGTAACAGTATTTATAGGTGTCCGTCTTATTTCCGGAACAAAATATAATTTTACTCAGGTTCACTCATGTTCTCCAGACAACAATAAATCGTAGAATTACTTTTATTTAGAAGATATTTATAGAAATTTTGAAATTAAGTTAAAGGTAATAATTTACGAATTAATAAGTATTTTTTTTTTACTCAGGCAAAATTTTGGTCAGCACTGTGCTGAGGAACATGTGCAGCTCTTTGAGCACAAAGCTTTTGGAGCCGTGCAGAGCACGAAAGTAGTGGCTTTTATTAGTCGTGGCTTTGTTTGGTAAGAGTTTTATTTTTAATATAAATACAGTATCACGCTTTGAAAATAACAATTGCTATATATGGTAATATATTGCATTAGTACGTGCTTAATTTCTGGATATTAAATGATATTTCCGTTATTAGGTCATTCAGGGCCGCTGGTTGAGCTACAGGCTATTATTATTATTATTATTATTATTATTATTATTGGCAGCAAGCCATTGTTAGCTCACTTTTAATGTTTATGCATGAAGCCCATTGCACGCTGATGATCAACAATGTGAATTGTTTATAAAAAGGTTCATATAGAGCCTTGTTGCATGCTCAGGGCTTGTAGGGCTGGACAAATATATCGTTTGCCAGTCGTAATCGATATTGCAATACGCAAATCCGAAGTTAGAAAGCGCATTGCTGTGTGTTTTAGTTGCATCTGGACTCTGTGTGTGTGTGTCCCGTAGGTGTGCGTGTGTGTTTGCGTGCTGTGTGTGGTCTCAGAAACATGCCCAAGACAGTCAGAAAAAACCAGGAGGCTTCTGCAGAAGGCGGAAACAAAGACAACGGAGCAGGTAATAATCTCAGTGCGTGTGGTCCTGAACTGTAGGCTCAGTCATTTTATTCCACTTAAGTGTTGCCAACTGTTTTCAGGAGGAAGTAGCTCAAAAAAGGAACTAGAAGTCAAGTCAACTTTGTCAAATATGCTATACATGCTCGACATACAGCACAGATGAAATTTCAGTCCTCTCTGACCCACGGTGCAAACAGGCAATGCAATAAATAGAATGATTGAAAAAAACCCTAGTATAAACAGTATAACACTCTAGATAGGAACTAGACAGACTAAACACTCAAACAGTATAAACACTAGATAAGAACAAGACATATGCCACTTTTCCACTACCAACGCGGCTGAGTCGAGCTGAGCGGGGCTGTTGGAGTTGCATTTCGACTACAACCGCGCTGAACCGTGCTGGCTGGAAGTGGGTGGACACATTGGGTGGAGTTAGCGAAAGTGGGTGGACGTCACGTGATGTCGTTAGGCGGCGCAAACAGTGACATCAGTGATCTTTTAAGCGGTAGTCTCACGACCCGAATAGTAAACAATAAACATGGAGGACATGGAGCCGTTAGTGTTGCTGGTCTTGGTGCTGTGGCTTGTTGTCACCGACAACGCCAACAGATACTGGCAAGAGCGTATAGATGAGGCGAGGCGCATAAGGCTTCAGAAATTCTTGTAATTCGTAATTCTTCTTCTTCCGGGTTTACGGTGTTTACAGATCCCAGCGTGCTCGCGGGGCGTGTGAGGACACTCCTCCTCACCAATCAGTGCACAGGGGAGTGTCTGCTCACGCCCCTAGCCCCACTCGGCTCGGTTTGGCTCGCTTCAGCCCCACTCCAAAACCGTGCGAGTTTTGGGTGCTGAGTAGGGCTGAAGCAAGCTGAGTCGTGCTGTTCTGAGGTAGTCGAAACGCGAGCCGTGTCGGGCTGAAGTGAGCTGAAAAAGGGTAGTGGAAAAGGGCCAATAGACTAAACATTCAGACAATATAAACAGTATAAACACTCTAGATATGAACTAGACATAGACTAAACACTCATGTATGTATATACATACATACATACATACATACATACACATATATATATATATATATATATATATATATATATATATATATATATATACACACACACACAAATTGGTTCAAATAACCAAACAGTCAAGGGCACTTGAGGTATAGCAGGTAAACATGAAATAAGCAGAATAAACAAACTAGCAGCTGTTAAGATGTGGTAGTGCGGAATAGTGCAAATGAGCGAGGTAAGGTAGTTTGATGACATCATGAACTCATTTGTATTCATATTCATCACGATCATAAGAGTATACTGAAAAAGATTTTTATCACAACAGAAGGTAATTTATTTTATTCATGGTCCAAATCCTGCACTCTGATTGGCTAGCGAGCGGGCCTGTATCCTCTGGTACGGACCCCGGTTACGGACCTCTGGCGACTCGCTCGTTCACAACAACAACAAACATAGTAGCATTTTTTTGTCAACGTTATCTTTTTTTTTAAAATAAGATTTATTTATAAGATTATCAAAAATCTTGTAAATTTTTGCCAACATTTCTCAGGAGAATAGCATTAATTTTACAGCATGGACAGCGATAGCGACAGTGTTCACAGCGAAAGCGAGTTTTACTACCCTGAGGAAGAAGAAATAAAAGAGAACATTTCAGGAGAAAGCTACAAACCTGTAATTTGCTAACACCAAGCAAAAACATGGCTGAATCCTGAATGACTCCTATTTGTATAAATAGGGGACTACATAGGCGGCAAAATGTAGTTTTTTTTTTTCCTGCCATGGAAGTGCACTTGTATACCGAGGAGGAAGCAATTTGCATTACAGCCGTGAATGAGGATTTAAAATAGCATTAATTTTACATCATGGATAGCGATAACGACAGTGTTCACAGCAAAAGCGAGTGTTACTGCCCTGAGGAAGAAGAAATAAAATAAAACATTTCAGGAGAAAGCTAAAAACCTCTAACTTGCTAACGCCAAGCAAAAACATGGCTGAATCCTGAATGACTCCTATTTGTATAAATAGGGGACTACACAGGCAGCAAAATGTAGTTTGTTTGTTTTTTTTCCTGCCATGGAAGTGCACTTGTATACTGAGGCGGAAGCAATTTGCATTATAGCCGTGAATGAGGATTCAAAATGGTGGCTCGGCTCGGTTTTCCCTTGCGGGTGCTCTCGTTTTCTGTTAGAATTTGGTAAATATATTATTTACCAGCTTGGGCGGCACGGTGGTGTAGTGGTTAGCGCTGTCGCCTCATAGCAAGAAGGTCTGGGTTCGAGCCCTGTGGCCGGCGAGGGCCTTTCTGTGCGGAGTTTGCATGTTCTCCCCGTGTCCGCGTGGGTTTCCTCCGGGTGCTCCGGTTTCCCCCACAGTCCAAAGACATGCAGGTTAGGTTAACTGGTGACTCTAAATTGACCGTAGGTGTGAATGTGAGTGTGAATGGTTGTCTGTGTCTATGTGTCAGCCCTGTGATGACCTGGCGACTTGTCCAAGGTGTACCCCGCCTTTCGCCCGTAGTCAGCTGGGATAGGCTCCAGCTTGCCTGCGACCCTGTAGAACAGGATAAAGCGGCCAGAGATAATGAGATGAGATTTACCAGCTTAAGGTCGGTCCGTATGGTGAAATACCGTGACCTCGGCCTTGAATACTGACCTCGGCCGTGGTATTTCACGATACAGACCTCCCAGCTGGTAAATAACATGTATTACACAGACATGAGTGTTTTATTGGGAAATACGACCCTCGTATTTTTCATCCCAGCTCTATCCGGAACATGGAGAACCAAAATCGTGACATAAATCTCTCTCTATATATCACTCGTGAGGAAATCGATGAATTGTTTTGATAAGTTTGGTTACTTTTTGTTTGTGAATGTGTTGATGTAATAAAAAGAAAATCACATGTTGGCTTGAAGGTATGAAGTTTATCTTCTCGTGTTGAAAAACTCACATTTTTCAAATGAAACACGTCGCGGATCTGAGTGACATATATATTATTTACCAGTTTAAGGTTGGTCCGTATCGTGAAATACCGTGACCTCGGCCTTGAAAATACTGACCAAGGCCTCTGGGCTGGACTGACCTTAAGCTGGTAAATAATATATGTATTTTTTTTTTTCTTTACCAAATTCTAACAGAAAATGAGAGCGCCTGAAAGGGAAACCATGTTTAGAACAAACCTGCTATAAATTCATTTTTAGCTTTCTCCTGAAATGTTTTTTTATTTTGTCTTCCTCAGGGTAGTAAAGCTCGCTTTCGCTGTGAACACTGTCGTTATTGCTATCCATGCTGTAAAATGAATGCTATTCTGAGAAATGCGAAAATAAATGTTGACAAATTGCTACTATGTTTGTTTGTTGTGAACGAGCGAGTCGCCAAAGGTCCGTAACCACTAACCGGGGTCCATATTGTAGAATTCCGGACCGCTCGCGAGCCAATCAGAGCGCACGATTTGATGGAAACCGGACCGCGAAAAAAAAATTCAACAGTTATTCCACAAAATCAAGTCATACATGAGCTGATGGCAGCTATAAGCCGTATATGACCAGATTGAGTGGAAAAACTGTTTTATTCTATCTGCATTCACTGGATTTTGAGAAACGGAGCATTTTTACTTTTATTTTTTGCAAATTCAATAAATAACTTTTATACAAAACGTCCGACAGAATCGTTTTTGCTTAGGCGGACTTCTTAAAAACCTATTGATGGCTGCAGAAATTGACTTTAATGTTTTTTTTTTTTTTTAAATCAAAAGTGCCGTCTTGTTGTCTTGCCGAGGTATAGAATGGCTTTAGGCATTTATTTAATTCGTACTTGGACATTTTCAGTTCTGTCATTTTCAAACTTCTTTGAGCTTTTGGCCCAGTCTAAAAAAAAAAATTCAACAAATTTTAATGCTTAAAGATGAAGAAAGTAAACTGTTAGATTTAAGGCCATGATTTAAGTTAGTTTTATAGCTACACGTGATTTAGGATTGTTAGACTTTATGATTTTAATATTTTAGAGCTTTTAAGATCCTTTATTATTTTAGACTAACCTGACCTTCCTCTTTGCTAGACATAAACATGGTGTCTTGTTTAAAATTGTTGTGAAAATATCTTGCACGCTTTGACGTGCATAAATGCTGAAATTGTTGAATCACTGATATGAATATTATTTTGCTTATGATTGAAGGTTAGTCTAAAATAATAAAGGATCTTAAAAGCTCTAAAATATTAAAGTCTAACAATCCTAAATCACGTGTAGCTATAAAACTAACTTAAATCATGGCTTTAAATCTAACATAAACAAGCCGGCGAAATGACCGGAGCAATTTGTGAAAAATGCAATAATGATGATAATTCTTGAAAAAAAAAAAAGATATGTTCTTGCCATCAAATACTTTTCTTTCCATATTTTGTTGCTTTTTTATTTTTTGGGGTTATGTTTTTGAGTAGAGTTTTTATTTCATCCTTGGTTGGTTCAGCAACACGCTCTGACATTTGTTTTTCTTTACTCACAGTATATGAGCTGATATCCTAGTAGTAGAGTAGCCAATCAGAGTGCGCGATTCCTTATATCTAGTGAATGTGAATAGAATATTTAAATAATATTGGCTGACATTGAGTTTTCAGTTTATTTATTTCGTGCTTAAAGGAACAGTCCACCGTACTTCCATAATGAAATATGCTCTTATCTGAATTGAGACGAGCTGCTCCGTACCTGTCCGAGCTTTGCGCGACCTCCCAGTCAGTCAGACACAGTCAGACGCGCTGTCACTCCTGTTAGCAATGTAGCTAGGCTCAGCATGGCCAATGGTATTTTTTGGGGCTGTAGTTAGATGCGACCAAACTCTTCCGCGTTTTTCCTGTTTACATAGGTTTATATGACCAGTGATATGAAACAAGTTCAGTTACACAAATTGAAACGTGGCGATTTTCTATGCTATGGAAAGTCCGCACTATAATGACAGGCGTACTAACACCTTCTGCGCGCTTCGGCAGCGCATTGATATCTGAGCTCCGTATCAATGCGCTGTCGAAGCGCGCAGAAGGTGTTAGTACGCCTGTCATTATAGTGCGGACTTTCCATAGCATAGAAAATCGCTACGTTTCAATTTGTGTAACTGAACTTGTTTCATATCACTGGTCATATAAACCTATGTGAACAGGAAAAACGCAGAAGAGTTTGGTCGCATCTAACTACAGCCCCCAAAAATACCATTGGCCATACTGAGCCTAGCTACATTGCTAACAGGAGTGACAGCGCGTCTGACTGACTGGGAGGTCGCGCAAAGCTCGGAGAGGTACGGAGCAGCTCGTCTCAATTCAGATAAGGGCATATTTCATTATGGAAGTACGGTGGACTGTTCCTTTAAACCGAGCACTGGATTAGCCTCGTCTTCTCTCTTTCCCAGCCGACAAAGAAATGGTTGTGCGCATGCGCAGCAGAAAAGTTTTGTCATTGCATCTTCTCATGAACTCTGACGTGTGACATCGTGTTGTCTTGACATGTAATATTATAACAATATTGCACGCTCATTCCCCATTGTGGAGAGTGGAGTAATACATTTAGGATAAGCGATATGATGATATTGCATTCCATCAATAAACACACTAGAAGGGAATAGAACACATTTTTTTTCTTCCATGGAAAAAGTGTCCTGTATGTATAATAATTCCCGATATTTCACTCCGATGATGTCACTCCCCGTGTTTTCCTGCTGACTAGACGTGCGTTGTCAAAATCAGGAACCGGTTCAAAATTAAAATTCTTTTGATTAACTTTTTTTTTTGTGGATGTCTGTATAATATAAGGAACGTTACACGGTGGCGTGAAGATATGAAGTTTATTTTCTCATGTTGAAAAATATTTTCACTTGTTCGGCTCGTTCACTCGTGAATAAGTTCACCACGCAAAGATAAACTTCATATCTTCGTGCCACCGTGTGATATCTTCTGTAATATTTTTGATAGAAAGAAGTTATTTTTGGTCAAGGCACAGTGTATGAACTGAAATCGTGCATTTAAAAAAATCCTTTGTATCAAGAATGCAGATGGGGAAAAAAGCAGTGATGGTGAGTATTTGTGAGAAGTCGCTTTTGTTACTTGTAAATATCTCCAGAAAGAAAAATGACAGTGAAGAATTAAGTGTGAGAAGATATTGTGGTAGACAGTTGCCCATCTGTGATTGGACATTGGGAACAATTGCTAGATTTGTCGCTTGGCACTTTATCTATTTATTTATTTATTTATTTATTTATTTTTAAATTAGTCACTAAAGGGCCTAAAAAGTCATCAAATCTACCGACAAAGTCTCCACGTTGGCAACACTTTTTTGTTTCATGAAATGGTGTGTGGGTTTGGACTGTGTTTCTCCTTATTCCTTTTTCTAAATGATAGAACCAGAAGCAAAGAAAGCGAAGAAAGCGAAGGAACCCGAAGCCCCAGTTTTATATGAAGATCCCCCAGATAAACTGATTAGCAAGGACGGCCGGGCAGCCAACATGAAGATAACCTCTTGGAATGTCGATGGCCTTCGTGCCTGGGTGAAGAAGAAAGGGCTTGATGTAAGTGTAAAGTCCGTCTAGAGGTTTGTACTGGGACTTAAATGTGGGCGAGAGATTGGACGTGAAGTTTGGGGGTTTTGTGGCTACTGCCTCATAGAGGCGGAGCCAATATGTCATCGTGTTGTAAGAATGAGTGTAATGATAGCGAAACTTCATAACCAATCATCACTTATCCTGATCAAGTTTGATTACCCGTTCTACTTCTCGATAAACTTCGGAACCGATCAGAACCAGAAACGAAATTAGAGAAACCTCGTTATAACTTCGTAGTATCGGAAGATAATCGGCAGATAAAAAGATGAACGAAATTCACCTCGTGGTTCGCCAAGGCTACTGATTCGATATCAAATAAGTGGTGTTTATTTTAAGAAAATGTGCCTTTTGATTATCACAGCTTTTGTTTGGGCCTTCTTAAGGTTTTTTTTTTTTTTTTAAACTTTCTGGCAGATATTTACGCCAAGAATTCCAGCCATTCACCAAAAACCCAAGAAGGCATCGAAGACAACGTTGGAATCTTTTGAGCGATCCGCTCGGTTTGCAATTACAAAAGTCCCATGTGGGAATAAATCAGCTCCTTCGTGAAAACTCAGAGTAAAAGTTAAAAGTATAATTGGTCAAACTTCTGCTATTCGCTTTAATTTTTTATTTTAGTCTTTTACACTACACTTGTGAAACAAAATGTGCTCACTAGTACTAAATAATGCTTTGAAGACAATTCATGAACAAGTGCTTTCTTTCTGACGATTGTGAAAATAGATCTAGTTCACAGCACTGTATTTTGAACCAGAGACAGTAAACAAAATTGGTCAGTAAAACACTACGAGCCCTGACGCTGCTCACAGCTTGGTGACGCTTGCAAGAAATGAGGCGAGGATCATTGATAACATGTATATACGCGATATTTACTGTATGGACATGATCAGCAAACAGTTTTATGTAAGCAGGAGCCACAGGGTACCTATTTTTAATTTTTTTATTTTTAAGTGTCACTGCGTATTCTTTAAACATACACTCTGCTAAATGCATGCCATCCAGTCATGGACTCTTTCTCTCCTTTTTTATTTATTTATTTTTTTTGGTCTCTACTGCCAGTGGGTGCGTCAGGAGGCTCCAGATGTGCTTTGTCTTCAGGAGACGAAGTGTGCTGAGAAAGCTTTACCAGGAGAGATCACTTCTATGCCCGAGTATCCCTATAAGTACTGGGCAGGCTCAGAAGATAAAGAGGGTTACAGTGGAGTGGCCATGCTGTGCAAGACCGAGCCTCTGAAAGTCACTTATGGCATTGGTGAGTGCTCTTGGTACTTAAGTTTGATTTACGCTTCCATATGAACCCTGAGTCCACTGCGGTCTCAAAAGTAGCCGGTCACCGGCGGCAAATCGCCGTCTGTGGCTTGTTATGCCGCCGGCTATTGTCAGTCGAGTCACAAAATTTAATATTAAATATTTCTGACAGCAAAAAAAGTTGCGAATGTAAATTACATCCACTATGTCATGTATGTCCGTTGCCGTGTCAACTTTTGTTTACATCCTCGACATGAGTGCAGCCATTACTGCCCCTTGTGCCATATGTAAGCCGTACTCTGATTGGCTTAGTGTTCCATGGACTGTGAATGGTTCATACCATCATGTGACTCACAAATGGCGACGAAGAGAGTTGCAAGCGGCTCCATGCTGGATGCGTGGCTAAAAAGGTCTAGAGGGAAAGGTAAGTACGTTTTGAACGCAAATTTATTCTGTCGTTGTGTTGATATAGAAAAATAAATAAGTCTTAGTCCACCGTTTCTCAGCCTTGCTTAAGACATTATAATCACAGATCGTAAAGTCGACTGTGCGTTTGACAGCTGCTCGAAAAAACAAACTGCGTGCGTAACAATGCTAATCAAGCTTAAGCTAGACGACCCGCCTCAAATACCCGTCCCGGGTAAATGTTATCCCAATTTTAGATGACCTGTTCCAAACCATCCCGCCCCATAAAAAATTCGTACTTGCATCTCTCTCTCTCTCTCTCTCTCTCTCTCTCTCTCTCTCTCTCTCTCTCTCTATATATATATATATATATATATATATATATATATATATATATATATATTAGTGCTGTCAAGCGATTAAAATATTTAATCGCGATTAATGTCACGACTGTCATAGTTAACTCGCGATTAATCGCAATTTAATCGCACATTTTTGTCACATGAAAAACCATTGTAATTCTTTTAGCATAAAAAAAGTGAATGGGCTTGCTTTGTACCAATGGGGTTTTTTTTTTTTTTTTTAATTGCAGAGCATAACACGTCTTGTCACAGCCACTGACATCCATAACTTCCATATTAGATGAGAAAACCAAGGGATGAAAAATAAAGTGCATATCACTGTGAAAATAAAAAAAAGTTTTATTTTACTCTTCATTACTTTCTTTTGAAGAGAAATATTTGCCATAAAAGAAGAAAAAAACAGATAACAAAAATAAAAACATTCATCATACGTTCAAAAACGTTCATCATAGTGTGGCACTGTATTCTCTAATTCTCACTGCTTATAACTCTACACCTACCCGGTGGAGATGAGCTGGGAAACTGAAGACTGAAGGAACAGTATTGAAAAGTATTTTTCCAGTCTCACCTGTGAAAGGTAATCCCATGTGATCTCGTTCGGACGGTAAACCTGTTGGTACAATTAAACGCAGCACATGAACGAGGCATCTTTATTCTCGGCTACTGTCTAGACGCTATACCAGAGACGGTTGAAGAATCTCCACTTTGCCACATCCAATATGGCGGCGAGGATGTTTATATGTCTATGCCTTTCTCCATCACTCACACGTACTCTTATTGAAGCAGCGCGCGACAAGCCTCAACAGGAACTACGGGTGACTCGCAGGGCCAAATTAGAATTTGCGTTAACGGCACTGTTTTTTTTAATCGCGTTAAATTGAGATCACGTTATTATCGCGTTAACTTTGACAGCACTAATATATATATATATATAATATATGCGCTCATATAATATTTGTTGTCCCTAACCCGCACTAAATAACTAGATTTATATAATTTCTATTCAGTAGGCCCCTACATGATTAGGTTGATGAGATTTGGATAAAAGTTATTTTCAGTAGAAATGCCGAGACTGTCAATGAGTGCTGCTAGTTGCTGTTTTTTAATAACGATGAAGTCAGCCGATGAAGTACATGTAGCTGCATTTTATGTAACAGTTTATTGACTGCCAAAAAATAAACATTTTGATTATAATTGAAGTTGTTTTGTTCTTCATCTGTATTCAAGATTTCACCATATTCTTCAATAGTATTAGAGAATCTGGAGAAACTTGTCACCTTAGCTTATGCCGCTTTTCCACTACCAACGCGGCTGAGTCGGGCTGAGCCGTGCCGTGCTGAGTTGGGCTGAGTCGAGCTGAGTGGGGCTGTTGGAGTTGCATTTCGACTACAACCGCGCTGAACCGTGCTGGCTGGAAGTGGGTGGACACATTGGGTGGAGTTAGCGAAAGTGGGTGGACGTCACGTGATGTCGTTAGGCGGTGCAAACAGTGACATCAGTGAGCTTTTAAGCGGTAGTCCCACGACCCGGATAGTAAACAATAAACATGGAGTCGTTAGTGTTGCTGGTCTTGGTGCTGTGGCTTGTTGTCACCGACAACGCCAACAGATACTGGCAAGAGCGTATAGATGAGGCGAGGCGCATAAGGCTTCAGAAATTCTCGTAGTTCGTAATTCTTCTTCTTCCGGGTTTATGGTGTTTACAGATCCCAGCGTGCTCGCGGGGCGTGTGTGGGCGTGTGAGGACACTCCTCCTCACCAATCAGTGCACAGGGGAGTGTCTGCTCACGCCCCCAGCCTCACTCGGCTCGGTTTGGCTCGCTTCAGCCCCACTCCAAAACCGTGCGAGTTTTGGGTGCTAAGCAGGGCTGAAGCGAGCTGAGTCGTGCTGCTCTGAGATAGTCGAAACGCGAGCCGTGTCGGGCTGAAGTGAGCTGAAAAAGGGTAGTGGAAAAGGGCCAATAGTCAAAGTGCACATCAGACTTAAAATTATTATAGCATCCATATGTGGATTTCAATCGGACTACTTTTTATGTGTTTGTTTGCAAATGTTTCTGAAATTTGATAAAATGACTGAGGTATGGTTTCATACTTCAAGTTTCCAAATAGTATTGATTACCCTTTATTTTCACTGTTAAAAGTTACCAGAGGCCGCCATTTCTCAGTGCATTTCATAAAATTTTCCATGCCCATAGGGGGGCGCACCCCCCTTTGAAACCTCCCCTGCACGCTTTGCGTGCATTATGTCTGCCGCTGGCAGACATTTTACCATTTTGCACCCTGCTGTAAATTATTTGTACCCTGCTATTCTCCCAAACTTTGAAGCCCCTGAGTCCAGATCCAGCTGCCTGGATGGAGTCGAACCAAACGTCCATTTGGCTGAAGAGAATTTCAGGCAAGAGAAGTGTATAAGTTCCAGGATCTCAGGGGTTTCGGCTTGTAGGAGGAGTTGGATCAGGTTTGGCTCCCCACCCCATGGACTCGGTATGGTTCAGTATCTCGCAAAAATGGCAGCCCTCTCGAGCATTTTATTTAAAGGTCTCCTTGCATCGTTTTTTTTCATTAATTGTGCGGTGGTCTCTAGTATGAATGAATGCCCTGTGAGCCGGTTTTGGTGAAAAAAAAAAAAATGCTGTGGTTCTCCTGTTTCAGGCTGTTCTAGTTTGCTGGAGGAGTGGGTGGGGAGAGAATGACAGGATTTCAGCTCTTACTCATTAATATTCATGACATGTAAACGTGTTACCTCTGATTGGCTAACAGCACTGTGATGCTGCCTCCAGTGAGTCAGAACAAGCGGATGTGGGTGTCTTACTACGGCGAGAGAGAAGGAACAAACCGCAAAGGGAAAAATACCACCGCTGACGTCACTGAGGTGCGACGCGAGGAAATAAGAAAAATTCAACAAATGTTTGGGTTTTTACTGAACAAACAAACAAATAAAATGAATGAGTGACCTTAAAGAATGTGGGTGTCTTTGTAAACTGTTTTGATTGGCTATTATGGTCTCGATGTCGATGTTTTGACCAATAACAATGTAGAGAACACGAATTTTACATCACATTCAACGCGATTTAAACGAGACTAAAGATGGTGACTTACAAATAATGTGTAAACATCGTTGGAGTTAAAGTTGGAACAGCATGAAGGAACATACCCCAACCCCCCGAAATTAATAAAAAAATTAAATCAACGGATTTGGCATAATATAAAAAGGTTGTTTTTTTTTTTTTTACTCAGAAAAAGCAGGAAACTCTCATCCCTGCCTAGCTTGTGACCATGTCATGCATGCTAACGTGGAGAATATGAACATGCTATTTTGTAACAAAAACCTTCGAACAAAAAGTTCATGTTTTATTTACAGCGTGTGAGCTGGTGGTCGATCGTCTTGACGGTACAGATCCAGGGATTAAATGCAACCTCGAAGCAAAACCACTACTGAAGACACCGAAGTTTGAAAAGTCATTGTGGTTGAAATGATCAGAACACAGTACTAATGCTGCATTATACTTCGCTGGTGGTGTTCCAAAGATAAATTCCAACCATTTCTTCTTTACCTCTTCTATCTTGGGCAAGAAATGCAACGCTGATGTGTTAAGGCCTCTGCATGCTCTTGCGACAAGGCTTTCGCAGATAGCTTTTCGCAGACAGTTGTAATTTATCGTTGAGCGGGGAGTAATAGGCGTGCGCGATGTTATTCACCGCCACAACGCAAGGGGGCGCGAAGTCGCGAAATCGCTAGGAGTAGTTGGTGGGTGTGGTTAGTGGAGTGTTTGTTTATCCTCCGGTTACTTATAATGACTAGAGCTGGAGTCGTATAGATGTACGTACTTCCTCACTTCCTCGATCAACCGCTCATCGTGCTGCTCCATCTTCGCTCGTGTTTTTAAAAATGGCGGTCGTGAAAACAAACCAAACTGGGAAAGTAGGGAAGCGGACGTGCATGTACAGCGGATGTAGAGTGGACCAATCGGAGCCCTCTTGTCTGCGACGCTTTCTGCGGTGGTCACAATTTTTGGGAGGTGCGCGCAGAGCGTCTGCGAAGGTGGGGGGGGGGGGGCGACGCAGACGCCATCTGCGACGCCATCTGCGAGGACTGGGTTGTCAGCATAAATTGGCCTTTACTGCCACAAATAACACAGGCATGAACTTGTTCAGACATGTTTTCAACTTGCTGTTAGGTCCTCTTCGTTAGCTACTGATGAGATGGGCTCTGCTGTGTTGCCAGATACTGCTGACGTTTTCCAGCCCAAAATATGTTCAAATGCACTTAAAACTGCCCAATCTGGCAACACTGGCTCTGCTATCTCTCCTCGCGCTTAAATCCGAACTTCCTTCCCGTGGGCGGTCGCAAGCCAAGGTGGGCGAGGCCATGAATACTAATTTACGAAGTGACGTAAGATCATATGGCTTTTTCAGATCCGCTCGTTTTTCCGACTTTTCTTTCATAAGCTAATACAGGGAATGGGGGTAGAATTACATTTTCGCATGCATATGCAACTCGGAGTGAACTATGGTATTTCAAAATGAGCCAGTATTAAACGTTTTTGGTGGAAGGGCACCTTTAAATAGGCAGCAACAATGGATGCTTTCACGTGTTAATCTCACTGATGTTTATTATCACCTCGTCGTTTGATGGACATTTATGACCCTCCTTCTGTCCTAAGAGACAGTAAATGTTCATGGTGTGGAAAATTCCTCAGAAGCATAAACCAGGTTTAATGGACTGATATTTTTATAGGGTGAAGAATTGAGGAAGATTAAAAGATTTTCAGGCAAACAGTTAATATTTGCAGGTTCTGAAAGTAAGATTTTATGAACAAAAAAAAGACCTACACTTTATAACGCTCTCTCTCACTCTCTCTCTCTTATGGGGGGAAAAAATCCAAAAAGAAAGAACAGTAGACGCATACTGGCAAAACTCCGATAAAACTACTTGTATTTGCAACTTTAAAAAAAAAAAAGATTTTGCTTGGGGCGGCACGGTGGTGTAGTGGTTAGCGCTGTCGCCTCACAGCAAGAAGGTCCGGGTTCGATCCCCGTGGCCGGCGAGGGCCTTTCTGTGTGGAGTTTGCATGTTCTCCCCGTGTCCGCGTGGGTTTCCTCCGGGTGCTCCGGTTTCCCCCACAGTCCAAAGACATGCAGGTTAGGTTAACTGGTGACTCTAAATTGACCGTAGGTGTGAATGTGTGAATGGTTGTCTGTGTCTGTGTGTCAGCCCTGTGATGACCTGGCGACTTGTCCAGGGTGTACCCCGCCTTTCGCCCATAGTCAGCTGGGATAGGCTCCAGCTTGCCTGCGACCCTGTAGAACAGGATAAAGCGGCTAGAGATGATATGAGATTTTGCTTGGAGATATTGTAACATTTACTTTTGTCACAAACTTGCCTCCAAACATTTGCACTAGTATTTAAAGGGATCCTCCAGCCGATTTTCTCTTAAACTTATGTTAAATAAAAGTATTTGTAGATTTCAACAGTCAAACGTTCGTTTTCGGAGACCAAACCGTGTTCTAGAAAAATAACGGTTCCAAAGACCTCAAAACAATCTGCCCGACTTGTGCTCCAAACGTTTTGAGCGTCATCCTGTTTCGATGAATCGGTGGAATTAAAAGCAAGCTTAATGGGGGCTTCCTGAATAAAAAGAGAGGGCAGTGTTGGGCACGTTACTTTCAAAAAGTAATTAGTTATAGTTACTAGTTACTTTTCCCAAAAAGTAACTGAGTTAGTAACGGAGTTACTTTGTCATAAAAGTAACTAATTACCAGGGAAAGTAATTATTCCGTTACATTTTGTTCCCCCCCCAAAAAAAAAAAATCAAATTCAATTAGTGTAATCATAATAAAAGTGAATGTTAAATGTGTTTAATGACTGAAATGGACACTTAACAGAACCAGTTAGTAACGTTATCTACACTATATTAATATTTTTGTGGGACAATGTGAGATAAGACATCTATCAAATGTAATATATTTTTGCAGTTATTAAAATTGTTACTAATTACTGGCCACTGACGAGGACAAACGCTTTGTTCCTCGACATAATGTGCATTGCACGTAAACACTCTTGCCTTTTATTTGAAGTAATGAAAAGTACTGGCTGTATTTCCAATGTGAAAGCGCAGTGCTGGGCTGACCGCTCGCCATCGCTGTGTCTTCTGATTGAAAGACCGCGCAGTAGTGCAGTAGGCGTGGCCTACCTACATATGTTGTCCAAATCTACTCTGATTGGCTTACTGTGCCGTTGTCTCGTGTCTCCCCGCCCCACACTAAAGCAGAGTAAAGAAAGGCTGAACGAGCAGCGTGCCAGATGAGAACAGCTTTAATAAAGTAACGCATAGTATTTTATTGTAAGTAACGGGAACGGCGTTATAACGATGTAAAAAGTAATTAGTTAGATTACTCGTTACTAAAAAAAGTAACGCCGTTTATTCTAACGCCGTTATTCCCATCACTGAGAGAGGGCGATGCCGTGCCAATAATATTTGCCCATCGTTCAGCTCCAAAAGTCCGCCGATGCAGTGTTGAGCGGCAACAGAGACAACACCACCAGGAGATGAGTTTCAACTTTGTTCTACCGTGATCTTTGTAGTATACAGGGACGGATCCAGCCCAAAAATCTGACAGATGCACATTTGCAGAAATATTTTCTCAAATTTTAACAGATCACTATGGATTTTCACAGGGGCGTAGAGCACGCCGAGCCCTTTCCGAAGACGGCAGCCAATACCCGCTACGACCGCAGCTCGGCCATGTACCCAGCTAGTGGTAAAGTAAACAAACGCCCCATGACTGATGCCAAGTGGTGCACATATATTTCTGCACGTGCATCGGTCTGGATCCGTCCCTGGTATTCTTGGGTTTCACGTGACGTCACATCCGCCTCATTAGTTTTTCGAAACTTTAGCTGGTGGTCTACCAAAGCTCAGTTGACGAAGCATTTGTACGGAGGTGCATTGCTCGCATGAAAAATACCTCACGCTTGCATTGTTCGAATCGATCAAACTGTGAAACTGATAAAAGTTTCCCGTGAACTCATAAAAAAGGTTGAACGAACACAGGATTTCACAAAAAGACGTGGAGAAAGGTGGCTTTTGAACCTCTCACTGAAATCGAAGAGAGCCGAGTCGAAGCGTGCTTGAGTTTGTAGTGATCACTTGGTGAAAGGTTTGTGTTTCCCTCTCAGCTGCGTCCTTAGTGTTTTCCAAGTACTTTTCTTGCTCTGTGTCATTATTTTACAGGACTTTTTTTAGTCATGAAGCGCTAAAGTCCCCAGCTGTTTCTTTGTTTACTCCTCACAAAGTCCATATGCATGAAGGTCGCGACAAAATTCTTCCCCAGCCGTACAGTTACAATGCGCCGTGATCACTTATCCGTCTTGTTTAACTAAGATCCAGGTCTTTAAAGGGGTTTCTGATGATCTTTGTGAATGATTTAGCTGAGAGATAAGAGCCAACACAAGTGAGAATCAAGCCAACTGTTTGTTTACACTTCAACTTGCAGCGCTTTGTTGTAAAGACGTGAACGAAAAGCTTAAAAAAAAATCCTTACACGGGCAAAAACAATCCAGGATTCATTCGGCAGCGACTTGATCCCGAGGTCCTTTACCCAGCCATGTACAAAAAAGTTGTAAGCTTCCGTACTCTTCCACGCTTTCATCCGTTTTGCGGTGTAGAAGGACGTCTGCAACACCAGATAGTTCGAGATGTCGGGGAACTCGACTGAAGGGTCGTTTTCAAGATTGTATGACAAATCCTTCTTTCCCAGACTGTAGGGGTCGATTCCATTGCACACAGCAATCTTCTGAATATATCTAAAGCCAGCAGTGGCTTCTAGATTATGAGCGTACTCTGATAAGTTATCGCTAGTTGTTTGTGCTACAGCAGCCATTATGGTTTGCTTGACCACCAGCTGTTTTACCGGAAGTGAAATCGCTAAAGCCTAGGTCACAACCAGACGTACGATTTTTTTTTTTTTTGGCCATGCGATTTTTGGCGTTTCCCAAATCGCTGCGGGTTTTTTTTTTTTGTTCGTGGAGAAAGACGCACGCTGGCCGTAAGTTTGTCTTGCAACCTGAAAAAAACCGTAAGCGCCCGTAGAGTTTGTTTGACATGATAAAGAACCTCTGCGGCCGGTCTACGGCTCGAAAATCAGCACGTCTCACGCGCGCCCTCCGTGCGTTTCACACATGTTTTGCACGTCGACCGGCCGTAGGAGCACGTACGGCCGGTTATGACCAAGGCATAAGAAAAGTCACTTGACTGAAACCCAAGAATATTATCGGTGTCTTGCCTGGTGAAATGTAATTGGCATTCTGATGTGTTGTCGGCTCTTTAAAGGAGAACTGAAGGCAAATTTGTTTTTATTCTCAAAATTCTATTTCTCATTTTTATAAAACGTAGGAATGCATTTCTGACAGCTATTTTGTCGCTGCTATACCAAGTTATGAGTATTTGAAATATATAAGTCCATATGTCAAAGCAACGGCCGTAAACGAGATTCGCTGAGACCTGTGCGAGACATCATAGGACGGAAGTAAAACATACAGCGGAAATCAAAGCGACCGACATCTGCCGACGTTGTCAAAAGACGGAATGCAATAATTTACAAACCTCAAAAACTGATATTGTATTCACAATAGAACATAGACAACATATCAAATGTCGAAAGTGAGACATTTTGAAATTTCATGCCAAATATTGGCTCATTTGAAATTTCATGACAGCAACACATCTCAAAAAAGTTGGGACAGGGGCAATAAGAGGCTGGAAAAGTTAAAGGTACAAAAAAGGAACAGCTGGAGGACCAAACTGCAACTCATTAGGTCAATTGGCAATAGGTCATTAACATGACTGGGTATAAAAAGAGCATCTTGGAGTGGCAGCGGCTCTCAGAAGTAAAGATGGGAAGAGGATCACCAATCCCCCTAATTCTGCGCCGACAAATAGTGGAGCAATATCAGAAAGGAGTTCGACAGTGTAAAATTGCAAAGAGTTTGAACATATCATCATCTACAGTGCATAATATCATCAAAAGATTCAGAGAATCTGGAAGAATCTCTGTGCGTAAGGGTCAAGGCCCGAAAACCATACTGGGTGCCCATGATCTTCGGGCCCTTAAGGCCAATTTATGCTGACAACGCAGTCCTCGCAGATGGCGTCTGCGTAGCCCCCACCCCCCTTCGCAGACGCTCTGCGCGCACCTCCCAAAAATTGTGACCGCCGCAGAAGCCTCGCAGACAGCGTCGCAGACAAGAGGGCTCTGATTGGTCCACTCTACATCTGCTGTACACGCACTTCCGCTTCCCTACTTTCCCGGTTTGGTTTGTTTTCACGACCGCCATTTTTAAAAACACGAGCGAAGATGGAGCAGCACGAAGAGCGGTTGATCGAGGAAGTGAGGAAGTACGTACATCTATACGACTCCAGTTCTAGTCATTATAAGTAACCGGAGGATAAACACTCCACTAACCACACCCACCAACTACTCCTAGCGATTTCGCGACTTCGCGCCCCCTTGTGTTGTGGCGGTGAATAACATTGCGCACGCCTATTACTCCCCGCTCAATGATAAATTACAACTGTCTGCGAAAAGCTATCTGCGAAAGCCTTGTCGCAAGAGCATGCAGAGGCCCTTAGACGGCACTGCATCACATACAGGCATGCTTCTGTATTGGAAATCACAAAATGGGCTCAGGAATATTTCCAGAGAACATTATCTGTGAACACAATTCACCGTGCCATCCGCCGTTGCCAGCTAAAACTCTATAGTTCAAAGAAGAAGCCGTATCTAAACACGATCCAGAAGCGCAGACGTCTTCTCTGAGCCAAGGCTCATTTAAAATGGACTGTGGCAAAGTGGAAAACTGTTCTGTGGTCAGACGAATCAAAATTTGAAGTTCTTTATGGAAATCAGGGACGCCGTGTCATTCGGACTAAAGAGGAGAAGGACGACCCGAGTTATCAGCGCTCAGTTCAGAAGCCTGCATCTCTGATGGTATGGGGTTGCATTAGTGCGTGTAGCATGGGCAGCTTACACATCTGGAAAGACACCATCAATGCTGAAAGGTATATCCAGGTTCTAGAGCAGCATATGCTCCCATCCAGACGACGTCTCTTTCAGGGAAGACCTTGCATTTTCCAACATGACAATGCCAAACCACATACTGCATCAATTACAGCATCATGGCTGTGTAGAAGAAGGGTCCGGGTACTGAACTGGCCAGCCTGCAGTCCAGATCTTTCACCCATAGAAAACATTTGGTGCATCATAAAACGGAAGATACGACAAAAAAGACCTAAGACAGTTGAGCAACTAGAATCCTACATTAGATAAGAATGGGTTAACATTCCTATCCCTAAACTTGAGCAACTTGTCTCCTCAGTCCCCAGACGTTTACAGACTGTTGTAAAGAGAAAAGGGGATGTCTCACAGTGGTAAACATGGCCTTGTCCCAACCTTTTTGAGATGTGTTGTCGTCATGAAATTTAAAATCACCTAATTTTTCTCTTTAAATGATACATTTTCTCAGTTTAAACATTTGATATGTCATCTATGTTCTATTCTGAATAAAATATGGAATTTTGAAACTTCCACATCATTGCATTCCGTTTTTATTTACAATTTGTACTTTGTCCCAACTTTTTTGGAATCGGGGTTATACATTCAACATGGCTAAAAACCAAAAAGGCCGATAAGTGTAATATAATATGCCTATAGGAGTCACGATATAAGGTTAATAAAACCGAAAACGCAATTGAATAACACATTAATTAAGAAATAAAGCAAGTTTAAAAACTACTTCAGTTCCCCTTTAATGTATACTGGAGGAAAATACAAGTAACAAAGAAAACACAGAGGTTAAAGAACAATCACTGACCGGTAAAGAGACAGAGTATTCGATTGAGCTTCAGATACGGTCGAATACGCTCCAGATAAGAGAGCTACTCCGAACGTTTTGCATGAAACTCACTCGTTTGAAATTTCTGAAGTTTTATTTCCTGGTAGTTTTATTTACGTGCTAGGAATGTGAATTAACCGGAAAGGGGGATATTGCTGTGCAAACAGATGAACCAGTCAGTGTTGAAATTCAAACCGAGGCCAGATTATCCAGCGTTCTTTGTTGGGAGATGAAAGCGTCTCGTTAGATGATTCGTTCAAACTCTGCTCACAAACCCACGATGTAAGCAGAGGATATAAACAGCCGAGTTGCTCCAAGCTTCCACTAAGCCACGTCATCGCGTACGTCACTTCCGCAGGAGGCCCGTCTGGTATTTTAATAAAAATTAATTTTTCTAGAACACTGTTTGGTCTCCGAAAATGAACGTTTGACTGTAGAAATCTACGAATACTTTTACTTAACATAAGTTTAAGAGTAAATCCACTGGAGGATCCCTTTTAACAAAACCCAAAAAGTAAACTCCTTCATACTGACCGATAATATCCATGCAAGACATGTTCGAGTGTTCACTTTTTCATGTTTGTACCTGTATACTGTGTGCAGATTTTATTTTAAAAGAAAAACAATGTCCCTGGGTGCTGACATCTTGCTCTCTCCGAGGTTCAAATATCGCGCTCCGAGTCAAAGCACAAATCGTGACGTCACTTATGGCCCTTTTCCACTACCCTTTTTCAGCTCGCTTCAGCTCACTTCAGCCCGACATGGCTCGCGTTTCGACTACCAAAGAACAGCACGACTCAGCTCGCTTCAGCCCTGCTTAGCCCCTAAAACTCACACCGTTTTGGAGTGGGGCTGAAGCGAGCCGAAGCGAGCCAAGTGAGGCTGGGGGCGTGAGCAGACACTCCCCTGTGCACTGATTGGTGAGGAGGAGTGTCCTCACATGCCCACACACGCCCCGCGAGCGCGCTGGGATCTGTAAACACCGTAAACCCGGAAGAATTACGAATTACGAGAATTTCTGAAGCCATATGCGCCTCACCTCATCTATACGCTCTTGCCAGTATCTGTCGGTGTTGTCGGTGACAACAAGCCACAGAACCAAGACCAGCAACACTAACGACTCCATGTCCTCCATGTTTATTGTTTACTATCTGGGTCGTGAGACTACCGCTTAAAAGGTCACTGATGTCACTGTTTGCGCTGCTTAACGAGATCACATGACGTCCACCCACTTTCGCTAACTCCACCCAATGTGTCCACCCACTTCCAGCCAGCACGGTTCAGCGCGGTTGTAGTCGAAATGCAACTCCAACTGCCCCACTCAGCTCGACTCAGCCCGACTCAGCCGCGTTTGTAGTGGAAAAGCGGCATTTGACGCTACATGACTAACCGAGGCTGATATCTAGGGGATACATCGCTTCTAAATAGTTTAACAACTAGGGGTGTAACGATTCGTTTTAACAACGATTCGATTTGAATCACGATTCGTGGTTGCTGATACGATTCAAGGACGATTTTGGTTCATTTAGAACGATATGATCCAAAACGATTCAATGACTTGAAATCGATTCAGCAACTTTTTAGCCAAAAATTAAACCAGTGTGAATGAAATAAACATCTGGATACTGGACAGTGCAGGTGAAGTTTTCTAGATTTCTGTTGTTATTTGTAAGGGAATCAGGTATCATTATAGATATAAACAAACAAGTAAACAAGAATTAGTGGCAAATGCATTGACGTTTTATTTGAATTAAGTGCAACCAACACTTTAGGTTGAAAAAATAATAATAATAATACTTCTAAAACTTCTGCTTTTGTTTTTCCAAGACAAAAATATTACAATATTATCAAATATATATCAAAAATAAAGTGCAACCAATTTTTTTAGGTTGAATTAATAACAGGAGGTTTACCTGTTGTTTTTTTAACGTAGAAAAATTTCCTGCTCGCCGGCTTCTCCTCTGCTATCCGCCATCATGCTATGTTTGATTTGTGCTGCTGCTGGCACGTGACGATGACGTCACAGACCGGCAGACTGAATCGGGTAACGTTTAACACCTTTATCATTTAAAAGTGCTAAAAAACCCACATCAATATAAAGTCTGACGTGATTAAATCCAATGCATTATTTCCTAGTATCGATACAATCGATTGATTATCTTTTAAAACGATATTAGATCGATGTATGTCGTCCGGAAGGCCAACTTGCTGAGCACAGATCGTTGCAGTTGGATCGTAGGAAAATGAATCGATTCATCGATGTAGTGGATGAATCGTTACACCCCTATTAACAGCCCTAAAGATGCCCGAGTGGAAAGTGTTTGGGTGCAAAAATAAGTCTGATCATTTTACATGACATGCTTTTTTGTTTGTTTTTATTCACTGAGAAAAGCAATCTTTTTAAACGACAAGAATTGCATTGCTATGACAACGACCATTGTTTACTACTGTCTGTGTCAGTACTGCATATGCGTTATCTAGTCAAGTGAGATTTAAAGCTAGACGGCCTTTCGATTTCATAAAATCGGTGAAATTTAGTCATTGTGACTTGTTTATTTCTGTAATATCTCACAAATATTCTGTAAATATTAACTTCCATTCTGTGGCAGGGAAGTTATTTAATTTGACGGGATTCCCTAGCTAATAATGTGCATGAAATCGTTCGCATCGCGCAGTCAAGCAGACGGAGGAAGTCCGTGTGCGTATGCGCAGGTTTACCACCTCCTTCTTTTAGGTTTTATAGCAGCTGACATCCACAGTGTTGCATTACTGCCATCTACAGGTTTACCTTTGAGCGTGCACTGACAGTTCCATCATTCTGTCGCTAAACGAAGAGCTGATCGCACCGAGGTGCTCGCTGAGCGCCGATATTTATTAGCTCGGTCCTGTTTCCTTTCCTTCGCAACATAACATCTTTTCTTCTCGCTTTCTGTTACTGTAGTCAGTCTTTTGACGTTTCATTCGCACACTCGCGTCCTCCATTTTTCTCTTGTTTCGAATTTGTATCCCACAATGCCTTGTGTGAACGGGGAAAGCCCACCACGTGATGCATGGCATAGTATCTTGAATTGGATCATGGTGAAGCAGGAAAAAATAGCGGAGAATTTAGGGCCACATGGCTGGAAATTCATTAATTGTTCTCTTAAAAAAACTAATAAAATTGGAAGTCTGTGATTCGAACTCAATAGCTTTCGGTCCACTAAACAAAAATAATTGGGTGTTGGGGAAAATTCTTTTCTTTTTATGACCTACACTTGAAAAATCTGAAAAGCAGTCGACCTTTAAACTTTGTAAAAGTGAAGTCTGTTGATTCACGGATTTCGTTGCCAGTAAAAGTCACACAGTTCCAGAAAATGTCTGATTGAGGCTACATCCACACGACAACGGCAACGAGATGTTATTTAAAAATATATCGCGTCCAAATGGGCAACAATCAGTAAAATATCAGGTCCATATGGCAACGCAACGCTTGCTGAAAACGATGCAATACACATACCACACCTCTAGGGGCGCTGTAAGACGGTCCCTTCGGAGACACCAGAACAATAGAAGTAGTAAGGATGCATATTAGCCACAAAGTCAGGAAAATCTGTTTGTAAAATTACATTATAATGACCAAATACAATGAAAAGTATTTTTCCAGTCTCACCTGTGAAAGGTAATCCCATGTGATCTCGTTTGGACGGTAAACCTGTTGGTACAGTTAAACGCAGCTAATCTTTATTCTCCGCTTTGACCTCTCCAAAATGGCGGCGAGGATGACCTATGATTCTACGCGGAAGGCGGTGTCTTTAATGGTCTGGAATAAATTGAATGCTAATTAAATAATGATTAATTTGCTCCTCTACGCCCTTTTTGAGGAATGTATTGTAGGACTTAAACCCACATCTGAAGAGGTGAGATTGCTCTTTTTTTCTCTATTTTTGCTGGCGGGATTGACTCTCTCTCTCTCTCACTTTGCACCATTACACAATAAATATTCACAGTGAAAATATTTTGTAAGCGCGTTTCATGAACCAAGTTATAGGATTTGTTGACAACTCGCATCGCAATGAGAAGATCATTGGCACTACTGGTGTTAAGAATCGGACCATTTCATAAATGAATATTTTGCTGTAGAGCTGCAGTGTTTGTACAATTGCATGTTTTTGCTTCACTATTACTGTCACTATTCTGCTTCTTGCATTACTACTGTGAACTAACACTGAACATAATAATAATAATAATAATATCCAAGCTCGTGTTTCACTCTCACTAGTGCTCTGTAAGGCTTTTTCCTGGTGATATTCGTTACACTTCTACCCGGCGTGAAGCACTCACAGTCATGTGGTTGTGACGTCATCGTAAACAAATCCGTTTTACTCATCCAGACGACTTCGCAACGGCAACGTTGCCAGATCTTTCCACTCTGGAACCCGTTCTCAAAAAGATTGCGTTTTGGGCACCCAAAACGCCGGTGCCGTGTGGATGCCAGGCCTAAACGATAAGCAATTGTATCGGAGTCACCTGAATCCGTTGCCGTGTGGACAGGGCCTTAGATTTTGAGTTAGAAGCCTTTGTCAGTCACATACATTACAGCACAGTGAAATTATTTGTACATGTTCAGTGAAGGCGTGTGCACACACAGAGAGCGAGAGAGAGAGCACAGTGGTGCCTGGCGATTTATTATAGAATTGGAAGCCTTTATTTGATGGCTCTGTGTAATGAAGGTAAACAGCATACTAGTGTGCCTGTTCCGTCACAGGCGGATATCCGGTTTCAGTGGTTGCATCCAGGTAAGCTGATTCTTAGAAATATCCTCACTTTTTAAAATGGATTGATTGTTGTGATAATTTTCTTTTTAATTAAAACGTGCGATGGGGCAACATCAGGGCACTTGCCATGATCGGTGAACAGCGTTTATTTTGGGGTTTTATTGGACTTTTAATGAACTAGAGATCTAATTCACTTTAGAGTACAAGAGTTTTGTTGAGTGTATATACAGTATACTTTGAAAATTTTTTACTGAGTTGTCAGTTGTAATGAAAATGCATGCCTGAGGAATCCATTCAGCATAAAAGTACATTTTTAAGTTGCCTTAGTGCTGCGAGTAATCGGAATCAGTATAAATATAGGATTTATGGCAGAAAGTTCGAGATCACAAAAGTTGAGATGATTACTGTACCACTCCTTTCGGTGTATTGTGCGGTATAATTATTTATCCTGCACTAAAGTTCTCGGAGGGCTGAGTAAAGCAGTTCACCTGAACGTTCTTTCCTCCTGCAGGAAAAGAGGAGCACGACAAAGAGGGACGTGTGATTACTGCCGAGTTCACTTCCTTCTTCCTGGTTACCGCATATGTGCCCAATGCTGGGCGTGGCCTGGTTCGCCTCGACTACCGCAAAACGTGGGATGTAGACTTCCGAGCATACCTGAGCAACCTGGACAGTCGCAAGCCCCTGGTGCTGTGTGGTGACCTCAATGTTGCCCACCAGGAGATTGACCTGAAGAACCCTAAAGGCAATCGGAAGAACGCAGGCTTCACTCCCGAAGAGCGCGAGGGTTTCAGCCAGCTCCTGGCCGCTGGCTTTACTGATAGCTTCCGCGAGCTGTATCCGGAACAGACCAACGCCTACACCTTCTGGACGTACATGATGAACTCACGGGCCAAGAACGTGGGCTGGCGCCTGGACTACTTCGTGCTCTCGGCTGCTTTGCTCCCAAGTCTGTGTGACAGCAAGATTCGTAACACAGCCATGGGGAGTGACCACTGCCCCATCACTCTCCATCTGGCTACATAAACATGTGACTACTTCCTAAGGGCAGTGCGTGTTTCACTTTTTTTTTTTAAACTAACTAGTGTAGATTGAGGCAAACTCTAACATCTGTAACTCTTTCCTGAAATATTTTACATATATTAAAAAGCCCAGACCTATAACTAGCCCATTAGAGCAAGGTGGAACAGAAGGTAGTTTTGATTCAGGGTTTGTAGTGTTTGGTTTTTTGCAGTTACCGTTTTCTTGTTCTGTGTCATTTTTCTAATCTCCAAAAGAAGCCTGACCTCCAAGGATGGTGTATGATGGAGACTTTGATGTGTCAGAAAAACACACATCAGTCTTGTATCATTCCATGAAGCAGATGCCATGATGATTTAACATTCAAATCCATGGCATGTGAAATGAAACAAAAGCAGACCCCTTGTACTCCAGTTTAACAAAGTATAGTTCATGTTGCATCTGGATTGACTTTCACAAAAATAATGAAGCGTTACCAGCCAACGTTGAATTTCTGAACATTTTAAAATTGCATTATTGAAACACTATTAACTAGAGCTGTATGACTTACCGTGAAATAATTCCCAAAGCTGTGGCCGATTGACAGGTTTTCCAACCTGACTTTGTATCTCTGAATTATAATACTGTCAGAAACTGTATAAGGTGATGAGCGAACTTGGATCAGTTTCTGGTAAGAACTTAAGATTTGTTGTGTTCATTTAACTCAAGCGTCAGCTGAAGTTGATCATCTTCACTGTGCTTCCTACTTTTATTGCAAAAGTTTTTTTTTATTCACTTCTAAAACAAAAATAAATTGAACAAAGGTGTTTACTGGTATGTCTGTCTCTTTTTTTTATCATTAGTGAACCGAGTTGGGTCGTTAAGACCTTAACATTGAGTAAAGCTGTCATCTAATTAACTCCTTTATTAGAACCTATTCAAGTATCCGGTTGCATCCAGAAAACACTGGACACATTCAGTTACATCTAAGGGAAAGTTACAGTTGTGGTCAGAAGTTTACATACAGTGACATGAATGTCATGTTAATATTTGGGCTTTCAGTAATTTCTTTGAACTGTTCTTTGTGACAGAATGATTGTACAGCGTACATCTTTAAAAAAAAAAAAAAGAATTTGACAAGTTTTAATTTTCTTGGGGTTTTCTGAAATCAACACAGGGTCAAAACTATACATACGCTCACTTAGATTATTAATTCAGAGGTGCTGAAACTTCCAAAATGTCTCTTATCTTGCCAAGGCCGAGGTCTATTAACGTCCTGTTAGTGATCATGATTGACTACAGCTGGTAGCTTCTCTATGCCTTCATAAAAAGGGTTTGTTTACAGCACTCTTTACCAACACACAGTAAAATGGGAAAGTCCAAGGAGCTCAGTGCAGATCTGAGAAAGAGGATCGCAGATATACACAACTCCGGAATGTCTCTTGGAGCCATTTCTAAATAACTGCAAACTCCAAGATCAGTTCAAACAATTATATCCAAGTTATTGTGAGGTGTAGTCACTTTGCTTCAAGAAAACCCAAATTGTCACTGTCATTTGAAAAGAAATTGGTTTGGATGGTCAGGAACAACCTGGGAACCACCATGGCACAGCCCTGCCATGAACTGGAAGCTGATGGATCACTGTCTACAGTTCAGTGTAAGCATGCACCGATACTGGCATCGGCATCGGCCCCGATACTCCACTAATATACTCGTACTTGTCAAACAGTTGCCGATACCAGGGCCAATCCCATGCGCCGATACCAATGTTCCCCGCAGCGCTTTTTGTTCCATTCGAGAGAGAAAAAAAAAAACAAGCATTGTTGAGCTCAGGCTTGAGCATAATATGATAGGCTATACCATGTGCCGATAGTGTTCCGTGAAGCGCCTTTTGCCAGCGTCCGTTCAAGGAAAAAAAAAAGCCTCTCCCAGGAAAAAAATTGTAAATCTCAAGCATTGAGTGTAGGCTAATTTCGTCAGAAGACAAAAAAAAATTGTTCGACAACAACCCATTTTTCCATGACGAAGATGTGTTTGCGTAGTCATGAAACAGTGCCGTCACAAGTTTGCTCCTGTCTTCCTCCAAAATTTTATAAAAACGCCAAACTGCTGAGGACGACATGTTCGTTTGGTTGTAACGGCTGAGTCTTCTTCTCTATACACTTGTTCATGACTAGTTGTCTCCCTCTGCTGGGTACTGAATGTCAGTGCGCAGAGTTGTAGTGGGTGGTTGCGAGCATTGCGGCGGCCCGCGGGTGTTAGATTATAGATATGTAGGTAGCCTATATTTTAACATCAACAGTATCGGTATTGGTAGTACTCGGTATCGGCAAGTACTGAAACGATAGTACTCGTATCGGTTTTCACAAATGTGGTATCGGTGCATCTCTAGTTCAGTGAGTTTTACAGTACGTCACCATGGACTAAGAGGCTGCTATCCAAGAAATAACCCCCTGCTCCAAAATTGACCCCTTCAAGCTTAACTAAAAAGTTTGAAGCTGACCACATGGACAAAGAAAAAGCCATCTGGAGAGGATAGTTGTATGGTCAGATGAGACAAAGATTGAGTTGTTTGGCCACAATGACCACCATGTACAGAGGGACACTGTACCAGCTGGTGGTGGTGGTAGGATCATCATGCTCTGGGGCTGTTTTGCTGCCAGTGGAACTGGTTCATTGCACACAGTGGATGGAATAATGAAGAAGGAGGACTACCTCAGAATTCTAAAGCATAAACCATCAGAAACTTGAACACGACTTGGGAGTTACAACAGGACAATGAACCCAAACATGCATCAGAGCTGGTTGTGGAGGATAAAGCAGGCTAACATTAAGCTTAAAACAAGCCCTGACTTCAACCCTATTGAAAATATATGGACCGTGCTTATAAGTCGAGTCCATGCCAAGAAAAGAAAAATGTAATTGAACTCTACCAATTTTACCATGACAAGTTGTGAAATATCCAACCAGAATTCTACCAGAAGCTTGTTCATGGTAAACAAAAATTTTTGGTCAAGGTGAATCTTGCAAAGAGACATTTTACCCAAATATTAGGTGTCCTGTATGTATATATAATTTTGACCCCGTGTTGATTTCAGAAAACCCAAAGAAAATTAAAACCTGTGCACCAAATTCTAGTTTTTTTCTAATTATAGATGTATGCTGTATGTTCTGCCACAGAAAAAGAACAGTTCAAAGAAATTACTGACCAAGACAGGGGGAGACTAGTGCGTGAAGGGGGGCAGGGAGGAGTGACAACCGTTAACAAGAAGAAAGTTTTCAAATTAGCAATGAAATCACATTACTGGTTGCATTTGAAGCAGGAAGTTTTCATTCAATCACAGTAACGATGTTCACAAATAAATCGGACAATACACAGGCAGTTTAGTGAAATCCCTGTAGTTCTGGTCTTGCAATAATGTCCTGACTCTCTATGTCGGAGACAAGACTGAGTAAAAATGCACTCGATTCTGAAACCAAGACCGGTCTCAAGCACTATAACACCAGCAGTGGCAGCACTGAAGCTGTGGAATAGCTTACCACTGCACATTAGTCTTTAAATCTCGTATATTCATTAGCACCTGAGGAGACAAACATATTACATAGACTGCAGATGTGTTTTGGAGGTTGATTTTATGCCTTTATCATATTGTGATTTAATGATCCATGTAAAGTACTTTGGGCAGCAAGAGCTGTTATTAAAGTGCTATGTATAAATAAAGTTGAAATCTCAAGTTCTGGTTTTTCTCATCTCATTATCTCTAGCCGCTTTATCCTGTTCTACAGGGTCGCAGGCAAGCTGGAGCCTATCCCAGCTGACTACGGGCGAAAGGCAGGGTACACCCTGGACAAGTCGCCAGGTCATCACAGGGCTGACACATAGACACACAACCATTCACACTCACATTCACACCTACGGTCAATTTAGAGTCACCAGTTAACCTAACCTGCATGTCTTTGGACTGTGGGGGAAACCGGAGCACCCGGAGGAAACCCACGCGGACACGGGGAGAACATGCAAACTCCGCACAGAAAGGCCCTCGCTGGCCACGGGGCTCGAACCCGGACCTTCTTGCTGTGAGGCGACAGCGCTAACCACTACACTACCGTGCTGCCCCGTTCTGGTTCTTGTTAAATTTAATAAGATGATCTCGGTTTGGACCCGAACAGTATTTTCGAGCCACCTCGTTACTGTACATCAGTAATATCTGCAAAGCAGGGGTCCTCTAAGGGACGGATAGATGCACACAGAAGTCAATGACATATCTTCTAAGCGATAAGAAAATACTGTATAAATAGTGGTTAGCACTGTCGCCTCACAGCAAGAAGGTCTGGGTTCGAGCCCCGTGGCCGGCGAGGGCCTTTCTGTGTGGAGTTTGCATGTTCTCCCCGTGTCCGCGTGGGTTTCCTCCGGGTGCTCCGGTTTCCCCCACAGTCCAAAGACATGCAGGTTAGGTTAACTGGTGACTCTAAATTGAGCGTAGGTGTGAATGTGAGTGTGAATGGTTGTCTGTGTCTATGTGTCAGCCCTGTGATGACCTGGCGACTTGTCCAGGGTGTACCCCGCCTTTCGCCCGTAGTCAGCTGGGATAGGCTCCAGCTTGCCCGCGACCCTGCACAGGATAAGCGGTTATGGATAATGGATGGTTGTATACTACTGAAAAAAATACAAATATTTGCACACATACACAAGTTTAAAACCGAGGGTTTGTTTTATTATCTGTATCATGGTAAGGGGAGTGTTTTTTTTTTTATTAAACATCAAAACCTTAATATCACACTCAAAGGAAGACTTTGGATGAAGAATCAAAAGATTCCCATTCAGAATTATTTTCATTATATTATTAGTACAATGCAAATACGATGAGTTTGGGAATATTTACCAATCGTGAGCATTGTTCCTCCTACAGAACACCCTCCACTCTTCCTAATTAACCCAGGACGTCTTTTGGATCGTTACAAAAATAGATTTAGTGCAACAAGTGGTTCAGAGCATTATTTTAACGGAATGGCTCCAATTAAACAACAAAAACAAACAAAAATAATACATATATTTATAGGAAAATACATGTTCTAGGTATGAAAGCTCCCTCTTGTGAAATACTCCTCAATCTTATATACAACATTTCTTCCTATACTCAGAAGGTGCCACCAGACTTCCGGGTTACGTTCCATCTTACTGTTGCTCTTCCTCTTCTCTCTTAAAGGAATCAACTCACCGATCAGCGTCGATTTCCTTTAAACCAGACACCACCGCGTCATGACCTTTCCTATGTTCTTACAAGCTGGTCTGACCTTTCGGAAAGCCGATCCAGGTTCTGGAGAGTTCTACTTCGAACTGGAATTCAGAATTCCACTAGCATAACAGCAGGATGAAAGTGCGTCACAGCCTTTAAGGGTTTTTGGTTTCGTGCCTTTTGCGCCCACGCGTTTGCTCAGCTAGGTGTGTTTGCTCGTGCTTCTTCAGTGGCCCTTGGAACTTGAAGCTTTTGCCGCATTGCGTGCACCGCCATGGCCGCTCGCCTGTATGGTTCAGCATGTGGTTCTTCAGGTGGGACGAGTGTTTGTAGGTCTTCCCGCACTCTGTACAGACATACGGACGCTCTCCCGTGTGCACGCGCTCGTGCCGCTTCATGTTGCCAATCTGCGAGAAGGTTTTGCCGCAGACCTTGCAGCCAAATGGCCGCTCTCCTGTATGGATGCGGAGATGGCAGCGCAGCATTTCTGGTCCTGCAAATGTCTTGTGGCACAACCTGCACGGGATGCGCACGCGTGGCTTCTCATGGTTGCGCTGGTGCTTTTTCAGGTCAAACATGTACACAAAGGACTTGCCACATATAGTGCACAGGTACTTGCGCTCACCCATGTGATAGCCCTTGTGCCTCCTGAGGAGGCTGGCGTAGATGAAGCTCTTGCCGCACACGTTGCACATGTAGGAGCGCGCCATTGAATGGTAGCGAATGTGTACAGCCAGCTTGAACGCGGTAGGGAAGAATTTCTCACAATGTGGACACTGGTGCAGGTCTTCCGACGTGTGACACTCGCGGTGAATCTTCAGGTACGAGCCCTGGGAGAAGCTCTTACCACAGATATTGCACTTGTATGGCTTCTCTCCGGTGTGCACGCGGACGTGCTTGATGAGGTCGGCTTTCTTGCGGAAGGTCTTGGCACACTGCGTGCATTTGAACGGTCTGGAGAGCGAGTGCGTTTTGACGTGGCTCGACAGGAAACTGAGACACCGGAAGCTTTTGCCGCAGTCCGAGCACTGGAATGGTCTTTCTCCGGTGTGCGCGCGCATATGATTCTTCAGCTGGCACTCGTATCGAAACTCCTTCTTACACACTCGACACGTGTGCTTCTTCTCGCCCGGGTCTTGGTTCGCCTGAGACTCAGCGGTCAACGTGATCACCTTTCTGCTGGCCGTCGCTTGAGTAGGGGAGCTTTTTCTGTTGATGATGGATTTTATCGATGGAGGTCTTTCAATAATAGGAACGAACGCCGTTTCCTCTGCAAGGACGTCGACGTTAGTGGAAGAAGGCATGACTGACAGAGGCAGAACTTTCCCTGCTATTTCCGAGATCCATTCCTCCATGCTTATTTCCCTCACCTCAGGAGCCTCCATGACATCGGACTGTTCTAGAAACTGCAGCTGAGACGTGTCCTCTCCGCCACTGTCCAATTCCGAAACAATAACGGTCGAGCCGTCTGCTGTGAGGTAGATCTGCTGGACTTCACACATCCCTGTGCTGTTCTCTTGATAAACTGCTTCTTCTTCTTGCAGTTCTGTCTCGACCTCCGCTGCTACGTTATCCAAAGCCTCCGTCTCCTCCGCGTCACTGTGGGCGGGGCTCATTATCGTGGCTGCTGCGCGGTCAGATTCAGATTGAGTTTCACTCAGTGCTTGTGCGATAATGATGGTTTCTTGTGCAATGGAGGAGGGAGGCAAGATTTTCTCATGAGGGATAGAGCTGGCAGGCAACACCATCTCTTGCTGAATGGAAGAGGACGACAAGACTGGCTCTGTTTTCATTAAGAGAGAAGAACGATTTATTTGTTGTGAGGGTTTTAGATCAAAAATATACTGAATTAGTAAAAATACAGACAGTAACATTAAGGCTTTTACACACCAAAATGGATGGCGAATAAACATCTAATACATTGTGTAATGTGGACAGTAAAACTTGTTCTTTTTCTGTTAAAAAAAAGAATTTTGCATTACTGATCCCTGAAAATGGCAAGGAATAACTGCTTGAATTTTGAGCTATATTCTCAAGATGAGAAGACCCCGATACCGACCCAACCCTAAAGTGAACTACAGGTGAACTCCAAGTGATTAAACTTGGCTGGATGCAAGCATACACACTCGCGTCAATACAAGGCTTCTCAGCAACCCAAAATGCACAAACCACATGGAAATTTTACACAAGAGGTGTGTAGGGGGCTGTTTATTTACTACAGTGTTTTCCCTACGATATATATTACACACATACGGGTCCGTCTCAGAAACTGGTCTCTCATTTGGGACATTATGGTCAAAAAAATACATTTTCTAATTTTACTATTTTTTTTGCATTTACCTAACACTCAATGTTTCTTTTGTCATGTTTAATAAGAATAAAGATAGTATCTTCCTTTATCTGGCCTCCACTGTGGAACATTTTTTTTTTTATTACAATTCAAATGCTTTTGTAAAATTGATTTCCATATAAAATAACTACATCATGAAGAATTAAAGCCCCTCCTTCACAGATGAGTGAAAATATTGAATAAATTTCCTCTTTTTGATTGCTTGGGTTAAAAATGCCAAGTTATGATGACTGAATTGATTATTCACTTAAATATGAATAATATGATACATTTTGGGTATTTGATATGGCGAAATAGGACACAATGGAAAAATCAAGAACACACCGGAAAGATGAGAATAACGGCGGTGGTAAAAGAACAGCGACTGTACCGGCTGAAGTTCACGCAGGTCTCTGCTGCGGCGCGCGAGCAATGGGACATCACTACCGCACCGGACGGAGCGCGAGGCGGGGGCGGGGCAAAATGACTGGCCGTAGATTCTATCAAAAGTTCGATCTAAATTGACCATGGTTGCAAAATATTGGCCAAAAATACGCAAACACTATGAAATATGAAAGCAAGATGAAAAAGAAACATTCTATTGCCTTATACTGCACGACTAAAACAAAAAACTGTCAAAACTCACCTTTTCAGCGATAACGTCCGAACAGATCACCCGTGTAACAGAAAGACCGCAAATGGAAGCACGATCAACTTCTAACTGTTGGAGTGGAAAATTCCATTCTACACACGCAAATTGTTAATGTGTGTCCTTCCCCGCACACAAATAACACGCTACGGTAAAAAATAGACCACGACTCATTTTATAGCTCAGAAATTCATACAAGACCAGCTACCATCGTAACATTCTGTAAGAAACATTCTATACCTAACTTTCAGCTTTCGTTTTAAAAAACAAAATCGCAGATTTATAACTAAATGTTTATATGGCGTAGTGATTTTAAGTTACTACTTTTGGTGAGGTAGTGACCTTGACCCTGAGGCTTTCCGTTTAGATCAAAACACACGATCGTATTGGTTTTGGGTCTGCGGGAAATGGAGTTACGACGGTGATCAAGTATTTTGCATGATGTTTTATTACGGTTATGATTATTCTGAGCGCGCACCAATCCTTAGGTGTATAAAGTTACAACTTAAAATACAATCAGTGATAACTGTAGACTCTTCAGTGGCCTTTTTAAGGGAATGCAATGTAGTCAACCATTTATCATGTCCCAGATCAAGCCGCCATTTTCCCACAAATTTGCAGAATTTTTGCCAAATCCTGAATAAAATATTCACATCAAAGATTTAGTTTTATCTGTATAATTTCTTTCATCATTTTATTTCAAATTAAAACCAACATCACCATTCAAAACCGTATAGTTTACTGACTGAGTATATATTTAGTGGGGCACCCCCACAGTACCCAGTTTCTGAGACAGACCCATATATATTATATATACACACATATAGGGTTGTAAGGATTCAGACACTAGGACCACTCGGAAAGAGTGCTTGTTCAAAAACAGGACGGGGTGCAGGCACTAGGACCATCCCCAGCTCAAGCTGCTGGTTTCCCGTCCACTTCACTTTCCTCTCATGCGCTCAAAAACGATTCGATTCAAACAAGTTAGCAATGTCAGAACCCCCCAAGTTGCAAAAGAAGGACATACAACTTATTTATTAAAAAAAAAAAAAAAGGTCAGTCATGTCTTCAGACACACGTTATATTAAATTAGCAAGCGTTACGTTACAAATATTCATCTCATCTCATCTCATTATCTCTAGCCGCTTTATCCTGTTCTACAGGGTCGCAGGCAAGCTGGAGCCTATCCCAGCTGACTACGGGCGAAAGGCGGGGTACACCCTGGACAAGTCGCCAGGTCATCACAGGGCTGACACATAGACACAGACAACCATTCACACTCTCATTCACACCTACGGTCAATTTAGAGTCACCAGTTAACCTAACCTGCATGTCTTTGGACTGTGGGGGAAACCGGAGCACCCGGAGGAAACCCACGCGGACACGGGGAGAACATGCAAACTCCACACAGAAAGGCCCTTGCCAGCCCCGGGGCTCGAACCCAGGACCTTCTTGCTGTGAGGCGACAGCGCTAACCACTACACCACCGTGCCGCCCACAAATATTCATAGTGTATATATAATTATACATGTATAATCCATAGAAAATTACTTTTTTTTTTACGTGTTATTTCAAACGAGCAGTCAGTCTACTACTATACTCCTTCACTCAACACATGGAGAAAAACCTGTTCAGTTTTAGAAACGATGCACCTTGGCTAGACATTTCCAGACTTATTATGAAGTTGACACATTTATCACATGGTAATTACTCAAGCTGTTTCTAAAGCTCTTTCTGACCCCACTACATTTGCTCGTGTATAGATAAACTGAATTTAAAATGTTTTTTTTAATTGTGTGAGAGTTACTAGACTGGAAAAATCAACAGCCTTACCTTGAACTATTAAACCCCAGAAGCAGACTTTGAGTATAACGTGATCAGATAACCTGCAGTAAAGTGGACTAAGGTTTCTACGAGAGGCTTACCAGTTCTGTTTTTATGCCTCTTGGTTTTGAAATGCTGCAGCACGTCCCTTAGCTCCACTGGGTCAGAGAGTGGCTGGACAATGTCCTCCATAGCAGCCAGAGCGCCACAGAGCCACGAGGCTGTCTGAACAAACCCAGACATTACGTTATATTGCGATTTAAAAATTAAAACCCAATGCCTATAATCCCCACTCAAACGCTATCAAATATACGTGTACACCTGTGCTTACATTGCTGCGAGTCTCATTACCTCAATTTGAGTGTTTATTTAAAACTCATTACCAGAAAACACTCCATAATCTACACTGCGTTAACTTGTTACCTTGAAAATTACAGCACGCAAGTGCAAATTACAAAACGTCTAAGAGTTTCAGGTGAACATGGAAAGTAGTGATGACAAGAAAATGAGTTTTAATCTGGAGCTTGGGGCACGGCTCCACATCTGGAGTATGAGCCCACCTACAAGTATTCTGATTGGCAGTTTGACTTCTTGTTGTATTAGTGGGAGGGGATTAACATTACTGTGCCTTCATTACCACCACTTTCTTTTTTATATATATCACGCACAGTATAAATATTTTATAATAAAAATTATATGATCATTCTTGTCATCTGTATGAAAGACAAGAATACTATAACTGCAGTAACTAATGGGAAATTACAAGGCATGCTATAGCCTCGGTCACAACCGGCTGTACGTGCTCCTACGGCCGGTCTACGTGCAAAAAACGCAAGAAACACACGGAGGGCGCGTGTGACGTGCTGATTTTTGAGCTGTAGACTAGCCGCAGACCGGCTGCAGAGGTTCTTTGTCATGTCAAACAAATTCTACGGGCGCTTACGTTTTTTTCAGGTTGCAAGACAAACTTAACCTCGTGCGTCTTCCGTATGGCCGACATGCGTCTTTCGTACGATTTGCTGGTGTCAGGTTTGGGCAAAACGTCAATTTTTTTCATACGTCGCACTTGCGGACTCCATATGTGTGTCGTGCGCCCCACATACGTAATTAGTGCGGCCAACGCACGTTCAGATATTTCGTACATCATCCATGCGCGTCGAGTAAGTCGGCCGTGCACTGGCCGTACGGCGAGAGGGTGTCAATCGCACGAAAACTCGGGTATATAAAGCTGCAGGGGTGCCTACAGCCATTTGTACACGTAGGCTTTAATTGAGAGAAAATCCAATTTCATTTCATTGCTTCAATATGCCGAAGGCAAAAGGGAAGAGGAGGATAGAAAAGGTGTCAGAGACGGAGGAGAGAGAGAGAGGACAAGGAGCAGTGAGGAGGAGGATGAAGACCACAACAGTGGCCAGCAGGCCAGGAGTTTGTCGTACTCTTTCGGCGTAGCAGACGAGGACAGGTTGGTGGATTTTTTCCGTGCCAACCCTTGTTTCTATGACAAGACTTTGGACCTGTACAGCAACGCCATCCACAAACGGAAAGTGACACCGGGCATTGCTACTGAACTACACATAACTGGTGAGTATTGACCTGCTAAATACTAATTATGGTGCTGTTTTGGCATTTTCTTAGTAAAAATCCAACATCGTTGGTACGCACAACATACAGATCGTGCGCAGTTCTTGCAACCTTCATACGAAGCCTGCATGGAACGCACGCTCAGTACGATTAGTGCACGTTTGAAGGACGTTGGTCTTACAACTTCGTGCGTTGGCTGTACGAATGAAGCGACAGCCGTACGTCCGAGCAGCCTCAGATTTCGTGCGTGGTACGCACGTTCAACTTCCAGGTTGTATGTTGGGTGCGCGGTGATCTTACTCCTTCATGGTCACCACAACTAGGCTACGTTCACACTGCAGGCTGAAGTGACTCAAATCCGATCTTTTCGCCCATATGTGACCTGTATCCGATCTTTTATTGACAATATGAACGACACAGATCCGATTTTTTCAAATCCGACCCAGGCCGTTTGGATATGTGGTCCTAATTCCGATCCCTATCCGCTCTTTTCATATGCGACTTCAGTCTGAACCGCCAGGTCGCATTCATCCGACTTACACATCATCAACAAGCCACAAACGTCACTATTCTGCGCTGAAGTAGGCAGCGGGTCTCTCAAAAAAAGTTACAACAACATGGCGCATAATCACGGGCGCAGATAGAGGGTGGGACGGGTGGGATTCGTCCCACCCAGATTTAAATTCACCTCGTTCAGTCCCCCCCACTTTGCATAAGGCAAACCTCACGGAAAAATCAAAAGACTAATTACCATTCGGTTTATTGAGGTGCACAGCAGTGTATACATAGTTGCAACAACTCACATAAAACAAAAAGACTGATATTCGGTTGGTTGAGCTGCGCAGACTGCACAGGTTGCGAGCTCGAGCTTGGTTGCTATGGTAACCCACAACAAGTTTGACAGGCATATCGGGGTTGGGGTTGGTTTGCTGGCAGCTTTGTCCCTCCCAGTTCAAAAAACGTATCTGCGCCCCTGCGCATGACATCAATGCGAGGGACGCTTCGGGCTGTGAAGGTTCTGAATCTTCTCAATGGAAGGACGCAGAGGTTAGGGAGCTGATTTCCATTTGGGGGGATGCAGCTATTCAAGCTAGATTGGATGAGTCATACCGCAACCGGGCGGTTTTACTTCCGTAAACACTGGCCATGCTCACTGCGTGTGACGTCGTCGTATCCTGCAATGCGCATGCGGAACACTTTTAGGTCGCTTTTCGTTCATAGTAGAGGATCACATACAAGTCGCATATATTTGTTAATGTGAACGACCTCACAAAAAAATCGAATTTCACAAAAAAATCGGAATTGAGCATTAAGCCTTGCAGTGTGAACGTAGCGCTAGGTTCTCCATGAGCAAAAAAAAAAAACGCAGTGATTTGGGAAACGCCAAAAATCGCACGGCCAAAAAATCGTACATCCGGTTGTGACCGAGGCTTATGATAGCTAGATATGTTACAAAGCTAAAACATTGAAAGTATATCTAATTATACAGAAAGGGTAGCTTACACATTTCATAGTTATCTGGTCATCAAATTATAAAATCACTTTCTTGAATATACAAGTCTGAATATGCGATATATATTCGTGCGTGTTCTCGCCTTCATCCTCGTTATCATCTATACATCAGTAATTAGACTTGAAAATCATGTCACTTGCGTTTTCCAGGCTGTACGCTTTAACGAATTATAAACTAAATGCAGAGTAACACTGTTACTCCACCCACTAGATGTAACCCCACCCCAAGCACTAAGATTCAGAGGTCTGTCTCATCGCTTTGGCCGAAGACTTGATTGAATTGATAAGTGGATTAATAATTCATCGATTACGCTAAATAAAGACGCAATCAGGATTGATGACCCACCTCTTTGAGGTTTGGCACAGGCAGGAGTTCATCCACTCGAGTTAGAAACTCCCAGGCTAAGCTCTGCAGGACAGCATCGTATCCAGACCCATACTCTACAGGAAGAACATTCTGTGGACCAAACAACAGCATCATGTAAGGCGGGAATACGGCTGAACAGACTGACGAGACAAAGAGAGACAAGAGCCACGTCTAACCTGCAGGAAGCTCTCCCTCTTCTCGGTGTCCTCCAAGATGTTATGGATCATCTTTATAAATTTGCTATTCATGACTTCACTCTCTATGTCCTTACTCTGTAAGAAATTCAAATAAAAAGCACAATTAAACCAACTGATGGAAAATGCACAGAGACAACCGTGACTGTTCGCCAGCACTGGTGTCAAGATACAGCCTGCCAAAAAGGACTGCATTTATCTCAAATACTCATTCGTGTAGCAGCACCACAACGCACAAGACCACACAGATACAGGTCAAGAGCTTCGATTAAAAAGTTTACATCAATCATCATGGAGATAAAAACAGCGATCTCAGTAACTTTGACCAATAGCATCGTCGCTGGTGCCAGATGTGCCGTTCTGAGCATTTTGGAAAATTTCACAGAATGGTGCATTGGTGCATGAACTATTGGGCAGGATAAAGTCCGGATCAAATTAGTCGAACATTTGCGTTCTCAAATACAGAAAAGTGCCTTGAGGTGACAGCGGGCAGAGGCTCACCGAAACTGGAAAAAAGTGGTGAGACTGGAAAAAGACCAAGAGATAGTTTTCCAATCAGACCGTCCCATTTCGGTGAGCCTGTGAGAGACGGAAAGAAAGACAGAGACCATTTGTTTGTTCTTTTGCATACTTGCCAACCCTCCCGATTTTGGCAGGAGGCTCCTGATTTTAGCCTCCGTCTCCCGATCGTATTTGTTAAAAACTGGATAATCTCCCGATTTTGGGAAATCCCTACCGCCAAGTTAAAAATACTCCCGATTATGTCCAATTAGAATTGTATGAGAAACACTGCTGACGTCAACTGATTTTTAACCAATCAACGAAAAGAACGACAATCACTTCGGTAATGATGAGTAGCATGCTATAGATGCACAATGGTGTAACATAGGGAAAAAAATTAAAAATTCAGGTTTTGATTTTATGTACTGAAATAACTATTAGGCACAATTTTTACAATATCTATATAAATTAGTTGTTTTTACCCATTTTAACCTTGAAATCAGCATTTTAATGATTACCCATAATGCATTGTTTATCGCGCTAAAACAAGCAAAAACATCATAAGACAGTGGAAATACTACCTTTACTACCTTCACGTGGCGTCTTTCTCGATCGCACGTGCCTAGAAGCGTACCTTCTAGAACATTCCTGGGTGGTCACGGACTGTCACGTAGCCTAGTTCGGTTGTGAAACTCGCTAGGATGGAGTATTTTCGCGAGTTTAGTGGCAAACTTTCGCGCCGCAATTTCTCTATTCTCGAAATTTGTAACCTGAAACCCTACAAGAAATGTTTCATAATGTTTGGGATTTTGAAAAATGCTTCTAGCAAGTTTATTTCGCTGTATTTTTCCGTGAAACTTGGCATAAATCATCCTTAAGTGATGAGCGTGACGTTGTTATTTTGGTATGGGTCACGGAGTTAGTTGGAAGCGGGAGAAATGAGAGTTTCTCAACTACAGCAGCACTTATCATAGATGGCTGGCGTGTTTCACAGCATTTGGGATTTACTAAATCGACTAAATCTCTAGATCTACTGAAGCTACGAGGATATAAATCACCAGGATTCTAATTTACTGGGTGAGAAGTATTATATATATATATATATATATATATATATATATATATATATATATATATATATATATTTTTTTTTTTTTTTTTTTTTAAAGGTTTATTCGCGCTACAAGTCCATGAAAGTTGAAATTGTTCGTGAAGGGGTTAGTTAGATTTTGGTAGCGTGACGCGCACAACAAGCAAAAGAAAAAACAAATTTTCTTCCGAATTTCCTTGCTTTATCAAAATTATTTTTTGATACATTAAAAAACTGTGTTTGTAATATTTAAGCGATTTTTTTATTATAGAGAATATTTGATCAAAACTTTCAAAACAGCATTCAACGTGATTTTTCACGGGTGTAAATGTTACGCGTGACGTCCATAATTACGTTAAATTTTACGAACTAAAATTCTGTTAAAAATTCTAGATTTGTGCTATCATTCTGGGGTTTTGCTGAATAATACTTTAGGGAGTTCTCTTACAATGCTGAAAATTCAATGAGTTTTGGTGAAATTCTAGAAAAGTTATTTACATTTTAACGCGCCTGATGGCGATTGTGCTCACACAGCGTGCTACTCGTATAATGTAGGATTCACCCAGGCTGTCCGACATTTTTTACAAGCAGTCATTCATCATGGCCACTAAACCCAATACCATGGGTTGCATGGGAGAATTAATTTCCATGGATAAGCAAATGTTCGACCAGCCAGACCAACGCATTTTGCAAGGTAAGACTACAAAGGGATTCATTTATCCCAATTATTCAATTGCGATTCAATTATCCCAATCTTATGGTGGGGTAAAAGCGGGTAAATTACATATTCTTCAAAACTACAATAGGTCATTCACACCCTTTTATGTAAATTCTTAATGTTCTTATTTTTTAATTAAAAATAGTTGATCATTTGTACGTGTATGTAACAAGTACTTATGAGACATTGAAATTAACTTAAGATTTTCATTATGTTTTGTACTTTTTTGCAGCAAGTATAATTAAATTGCATATACAGTCGGATCTGCACGTCTGTATAAACTAAATATATTTATCGTATTGAAATGTTTTTAACTCTTAAGAATTTCTTTGTGCAGTTGTGTCGCAGAAATTTTAGTATCAGCCATGGTGGAAAGAATTATGCCAAAAATGATACCATTTCAGAAACAAACTGTACAACTTCTAAAGTGTTTAGTGAAATTTTGCATGACAGAATTTGTTTGATGAGTGTATTTGAATAGTGTGGTCGTGTCTTAGTGCTATTTCGAATTTATGTTTGAAAGTTTTAAGTGAAAAGTTTACAAGTGAAATGATAAACATTCTTCGAAAGCATCACTTGTGTTATTTTCTGTGGGTCTCTGTATGGATACAATATTCAGGCATGAGATTTTTCAGCTAAAAATCTGATTTAAGACTTCCCTTTCATTGTTATTATATTAAAATTCAAGACGAGTATTATTTCAGATTTTTCACTCTGAGCTCTCTCATGCCTGATACATGAATCCTATAACCTATAGTAATTGATCGAACAATATCAACAATTCAAAAACTCTTTAATTGTATAAATTTCAAATGGCTTGCAATTAATTGGGATCCACTGGGCGGCACGGTGGTGTAGTGGTTAGCGCTGTCGCCTCAAGAAGGTTCTGGGTTCAAGCCCCGTGGCCTGCGATGGCCTTTCTGTGCGGAGTTTGCATGTTCTCCCCGTGTCCGCGTGGGTTTCCTCCGGGTGCTCCGGTTTCCCCCCCAGTCCAAAGACATGCAGGTTAGGTTAACTGGTGACTCTAAATTGACGGTAGGTGTGAATGTGAGTGTGAATGGTTGTCTGTGTCTATGTGTCAGCCCTGTGATGACCTGGCGACTTGTCCAGGGTGTACCCCGCCTTTTTTTTTTTTACCAACTTTATTGGACTGTTACAAAATAAACATAAAAAAATAAATAAACATTAAAAAAAACAACATAATAAAGCAAGTCAGCCCAAAGGGGAGAATGCGAACGGGCGACCCATGCAAGGCGTTTCCCTGAAGGTATAAAAGAGAAAAATCATACAATTAAAATTAGACTAAATTGATCTGTGGCAACCACAGTCACGGTACACAGACCAAGTACATGAAAAGTCCGTATTATAGGTGGAGGTCAGTAATTCAAAGTACAGCTCTAACAGGGATGATTTGAAAACAGGGAGGCTACAGAATTTATCTGGGGAAAAATATTTACATATATTAGTTCCATGGTTTAACAATCCTATTGAAGAATGAGGCCTGATAAGTTGAAGCTCTGCAGCGAGTAGGTTTTAAAATTAATTTCGGGTTTTGGGCCCTAGACCGGTCATGAGTTACAAAATACACGTAGAGGTTTATGTTCAAAAGTGAAATTCCTTCTCTGCAGTGAACACACACTTTCGCCCGTAGTCAGCTGGGATAGGCTCCAGCTTGCCTGCAACCCTGTAGAAGAGAATAAAGCAGCTAAAGATAATGAGATGAGATGAGATGGGATCCACTGTTTTTTTATTTTTAGGGCGGCACAGTGGTGTAGTGGTTAGCACGGTCGCCTCACAGCAAGAAGGTTCTGGGTTCGAACCCAGCGGCTGGTGAGGGTTTCCTCCGGGTGCTCCGGTTTCCCCCAAAGACATGCAGTTAGGTTAACGTGGGGCGGCCTTGGGCTGAAGTGCCCTTGAGCAAGGTACCTAACCCCTGACTGCTCCCCGGGCGCTCTAGTGTAGCTGCCCACTGCTCTGGGTGTGTGTGTGTTCACTGCAGAGGAGGAATTTCACTGTGCATGCGACAAATAAAGGTTTCTTCTTCTTATCGTTTCAACCACGCATCACACCCTCATCCAATTGAAAAGGTCGTTCATGCCCCATGAGAATTTTGAAAAGCCAGCAAGTATGCTTTTGGTCTGGACAACTTGACATGAACAGTATATAAAAACACACCTACTTTGTTAGTCAGGTTGCGTAGTGTGTCCAGATGTGCTTGAATTATCCACACATCAGGAGTTTTGTCTTTAAAACAGAGCTCTAATATCACCTGGAAGAAAATACCACACACACCCACAGACAGAGAGAGAGAGAGAGAGAGAGAGAGAGGACAGCAAGTCAGACAGCATCTGGAATGGAGCAGGAAACCCAGATGTGGTCCTGACAGTACCTTTTTCCTTAAATGAAAGACGAGCTTATTCAGCAGATGTTGACTCATGATGTCTGGTACCGTTTCTGACACCAGCAGGACAAACTGCTCGAGTTTGCCGTACTGTGTGACGTTCCCACGCTGAACCACTTGCCACAGGAAAGCAGACATGAGTCGCAGCGGCGGCACCACGAGGCGCAGGGCGGACAGAGGCAGCGCACTGCCCGCTGCAACACACCACACAAAACACACCGCTTCTGTGGTCAATGGAGTCGCATTATTTTTTTTTTAATAAATAAAGAGTATTTAAACCTGTTTTATTTTTTAAAAAATACAAGCTGAATGTAACACAAACCTCATAAAAGTCATATTAATACCAAAATAGCTGAGTAGTTACAGAATACAACTTGCTAGCCAGCTTCACGCTGTCCGAATTACAAACGGCTCCACGCTTCCTATCCAAGTGCACTACTTAGGGTGTAATATAATGCCTCCTACGGCCCACTGTAGCACACTACATATCACGTAGCGAGCAATTTAGCACTCTGTCACTCTCAACCGCGCCACTCAAATAGCGTTTATTTAGCCCCTCAGCTAAGCTTTTTTAGTTTTCAGATTTGAGCCTTACTTTTTTGTTGGACCTCTAAGGCGGCCATTTCCAAGTTCTCTGTGCAGAGGAAGCGAATTTTATTTTATCACGACGGTCAAAAAAAATCACATAAAACTGATTATTAACTAACTACTAATAATAATCGTGAAGCTAACCAAAGCAACAACCCGTGAGGAAACACAACACTGACACACACTACAAAACAGTTTTCTTGCCTGTCTTTTCACGCGCTTGCGCCCTCTTCAGGACTGGAGGTGAAGTGAGCTGCTCGTGGTCCGGCGCCATTTTGAATTTTTAGTAGTAAATAGCAGTCTCCAGGCCTGTTAGGGTTTTTGAGTTCAGTTTGGACTAAGGTTTGGTCCCATGGGAAGTATTTTAGTTGGATTTATTTTTGTCATACAGTGATGTGTTTAGGCATCTTACAAAACATACATACTGTATCTATAAACTATTAAATGTTTCTTCTTTAAAAATTACTATTAGGCGTAGATTATGTTGGATGGTCCATCAAGGCTCTGCTATTATGTAAGGGAAAATATACAGCGAGCCGGTCTTTATTACAAAATATTATCCATACAGGACACTTTTTTGATGGAATGAATACATTTATTTTTTTTCGCAGTCCGGTTTCCATCAAATCCTGCGCTCTTGGACCTCTTGCGACTCGCTCGTTCACAACAACAACAAACATAGTAGCAGTTTTTGTCAACATTTATTTTCTCATTTCTCAGGAGAATAGCATTAATTTTACAGCATGGATAGCGATAACGACCGTGTTCACAGCGAAAGCAAGTTTTACTACCCTGAGGAAGAAGAAATAAAAGAAAACATTTCAGGAGAAAGCTAAAAACCTGTAACTTGCTAACGCCAAGCAAAAACATGGCTGAATCCTGAATGACTCCTATTTGTATAAATAGGGGACTACATAGGCGGCAAAATGTAGTTTTTTTCCTGCCATGGAAGTGCACTTGTATACCGAGGAGGAAGCCATTTGCATTACAGCCGTGAATGAGGATTCAAAATGGCGGCTCAGTATGGTTTTCCCTTTCGGGCGCTCTCGTTTTCTGTTAGAATTTGGTAAAGAAAAAATAAATATATTATTTACCAGCTTAAGGTCGGTCCGTCTGGTGAAATACCGTGACCTCGGCCCAGAGGGCCTCGGTCAGTACTTTCAAGACCTCGGTCACGGTATTTCACGATACGGACCTCCTAGCTGGTAAATAACATGTATGTATTCTATTCCCTTCTAGCAGATTTCATTCATTTGGTTTGATAGCATGCAATATTGTTCGCATATCGCTTATCCTACGTGTATTACGTCACTCTACCCAATGGAGAATGAACGTTGAATATGGTTTACGATATTGCATGGTTGTCAAGACGACATGATGTCACACGTCGGAAATATAAAACTTCTGCACACGGGAGCGGTTGTGACAATTTGTAAACAAATATGGCCACTAGGTTTGCTTCATTAAATATGAAAGAATTTGAGAGAATTTTGAAAGAGACGTTGGCTTGCATGGCCTGGGAGAAGAGGATGAGAGAGTGTATATAATCTTATCTCATTATCTCTTAATCCTGTTCTACAGGGTTGCAGGCAAGCTGGAGCCTATACCAGCTGACTACGGGTGAAAGGCGGGGTACACCCTGGACAAGTTGCCAGGTCATCACAGGGCTGACACATATGCCCCTTTTCCACCAAAACAGTTCCAGGGCTGGTTCAGGACCAGTGCTTAGTTTGGAACCGGGTTTTCTGTTTCCACTGACAAAGAACTGTCTCTGGGGCCAGAAAAACCAGTTCCAGGCTAGCACCAACTCTCTGCTGGGCCAGAGGAAAGAACCGCTTACGTCAGCGGGGGGGGGGGGGGGGGGGAGTTGTTAAGACCAACAACAATAACAAGACCGCGAAAGATCGCCATTTTTAAGCGACGAGAAGCAGCAGCTGTACAAATGCGAAGTCATCCATTATTATTGTTGTTGCTGCTGCTGCTTCTTCCGTGTTGTTTTTGCTTCGATATTCGCACCAAGGTTTATGTAAATGTAGCGCCGTAACTGACATATACAGCGACGTAATGACGTATACAGCGACGTAATGACGTGGCTCCACTTAGCACCGCGAGCTATGGAAAAGCAAACTGGTTCTCAGCTGGCTCGCAAGTTGAACAAGTTGTGAACCAGCACCGGCCCCGAACCAGCCCTGGAACTGATTTGGTGGAAAAGGGGTAATAGACACAGACAACCATTCACACCTACAGTCAATTTAGAGTCACCAGTTAACCTAACCTGCATATCTTTGGATTGTGGGGGAAACCGGAGCACCCGGAGGAAACCCACGCAGACACGGGGAGAACATGCAAACTCCACACAGAAAGGCCCTCGTCGGCCATGGGGCTCAAACCCGGACCTTCTTGCTGTGAGGCGACAGCGCTAACCACTACACCACCATGCCGCCCTGAGTGTATATATATATATATATATATATATATATATATATATCCATCCAATCATCCATCCATCTTCTAGTGCTTATCCGGATCTGGGTCGTGGGGGTAGCAGCCTAAGCAGAGCACCCCAGACTACCCTCTCTCCAGCCACCTCCACCAGCTCTTCCGTGTGTGTGTATATATATATATATATATATATATATATACACACACACAATTGTGGTCAGAAGTTTACATACAGTGACATGAATGTCATCTTGGATATGAAAGTCATGGCACTATTTGGGCTTTCAGTAATTTCCAAGATGACATTCATGTCACTGTATATATATAGCACTATTGAAGATGGCTCTGGACACTTACAGTTTTGCACAGTGGTGTATGTAATCACACAGTTATACTTTGTGACTACATAGACACAGTTATAGAAGCAAGTTATTTATAATCATGCTATCTGTTATCACCCAGATGAGGATGGGTTCCCTTTTGAGTCTGGTTCCTCTCAAGGTTTCTTCCTCATGTCATCTGGGAGAGTTTTTCCTCACCACCGTCACCACAGGCTTGCTCCTCAGGGATAAATAAATTTATTAGGGATAAAATTAGCTCATATGTTTTAAAGTTTTTATCTTTCTGTAAAGCTGCTTTGCACGACAATGTCTGTTGTTAAAAGCGCTATACAAATAAACTGATTTGACTTGATTTATAGCATATGAACCATCGAATTGTGTAGTGTAGTGTATTTTGCATCAATAAATTGCTGCATTGTCTTGTGACAGTGAGACCAATAATGAGATATACATCACAGTTATGAATATACAGTGGTGCTTGAAAGTTTGTGAACCCTTTAGAATTTTCTATACTTCTGCATAAATATGACCTAAAACATCATCAGATTTTCACACAAGTCCTAAAAGTAGATAAAGAGAACCCAGTTAAACAAATGAGACAAAAATATTATACTTGGTCATTTATTTATTGAGGAAAATGATCCAATATTACATATCTGTGAGTGGCAAAAGTATGTGAACCTTTGCTTTCAGTATCTGGTGTGACCCCCTTGTGCAGCAATCACTGCAACTAAATGTTTCCGGTAACTGTTAATCAGTCCTGCACATCGGCTTGGAGGAATTTTAGCCCATTCCTCCGTACAGAACAGCTTCAACTCTGGGATGTTGGTGGGTTTCCTCACATGAACTGCTCGCTTCAGGTCCTTCCACAACATTTCCATTGGATTAAGGTCAGGACTTTGGCTTGGCCATTCCAAAACATTAACTTTATTCTTCTTTAACCATTCTTTGATAGAACAACTTGTGTGCTTAGGGTCGTTGTCTTGCTGCATGACCCACCTTCTCTTGAGATTCAGTTCATGGACAGATGTCCTGACATTTTCCTTTAGAATTCACTGGTATAATTCAGAATTCATTGTTCCATCAGTGATGGCAAGCCGTCCTGGCTTAGATGCAGCAAAACAGGCCCAAGCCATGATACTACCACCACCATGTTTCACAGGTGGGATAAGGTTCTTATGCTGGAATGCAGTGTTTTCTTTTCTCCAAACATAATGCTTCTCATTTAAACCAAAAAGTTCTATTTTGGTCTCATCCGTCCACAAAACATTTTTCCAATAGCCTTCTGGCTTGTCCACGTGATCTTTAGAAAACTGCAAATGAGCAGCAATGTTCTTTTTGGAGAGCAGTGGTTTTCTCCTTGCAACCCTGCCATGCACACCATTGTTGTTCAGTGTTCTCCTGATGGTGGACTCGTGAACATTAACATTAGCCAATGTGAGAGAGACCTTCAGTTGCTTAAAAGTTACCCTGGGGTCCTTTGTGACCTCGCCGACTATTACACACCTTGCTCTTGGAGTGATCTTTGTTGGTCGGCCACTCCTGGGGAGGGTAACAATGGTCTTGAATTTCCTCCATTTGTACACAATCTGTCTGACTGTGGATTGGTGGAGTCCAAACTCTTTAGAGATGGTTTTGTAACCTTTTCCAGCCTGATGAGCATCAACAACGCTTTTTCTGAGGTCCTCAGAAATCTCCTTTGTTTGTGCCATGATACACTTCCAGAAACATGTGTTGTGAAGATCAGACTTTGATAGATCCCTGTTCTTTAAATAAAACAGGATGCCCACTCACACCTGATTGTCATCCCATTGATTGAAAACACCTGACTCTAATTTCACCTTCAAATGAACTGCTAATCCTAGAGTTTCACATACTTTTGCCACTCACAGATATGTAATATTGGATCATTTTCCTCAATAAATAAATGACCAAGTATAATATTTTTGTCTCATTTGTTGAACTGGGTTCTCTTTATCTACTTTTAGGACTTGTGTGAAACTCTGATGATGTTTTAGGTCATATTTATGCAGAAATATAGAAAATTCTAAAGGGTTCACAAGCTTTCAAGCACCACTGTATATTTATTCCTTTCTTTGACACCACATGCCATGCGCCAGAAACAACTCCATTACATTTATTATGCTGTGAATCTGCTGGGTGTCTGGTGGACAGCAGTGAACCAGTGCTTTCACTTTACATCATTACTGTAGTTACCATCCAATATCAAACTTGACATGCCAAACAGTTGTCTGATCATATCTCTCACATCCGCACTCGTTGGAGTTCAGGGTGCGCAGTGGCAGACTGCAAAGCGTGCACACGCCATTAGGACTAATTACCATGCACCTGTTCCTGATTAGAGCGCAATCACAGCACATACATATAAGGACTCTCAGTAAGGGCCCGGTCCCACGACACAGATAACTATAATTATACATATAACTACAACGATGACTATACCTTTGCCTGAATTTAGTTCCAGTCTGGAGCAGTTGCACCACAACTATAATCCCGACTACCGTATAATATTGGTTGGTCCTGCCACTCAAGGAAATAAATGCATGCAACTTTGGAATAGTCATGAAAGTTTTTCCAAGTCATAGCACATTATTCCGGGTCATACTGTACAGCTTGGACTTCAAAATAACCCACACACTCCGGCGGTTGATAAAATACAGATAGACTATGGAAATATAATTTTTTAAAGAAGGATACAAAATACAGAGTGGTTACGGATTTTAATATGGATGTATCACAGATGCTAATAATTTACGGATTGGTCACGGACGAGTCAGTATATTACAGATTGATTACCAATTTCATATGGATGATGCATCATGGATAAAAAAAAATTAAGGAGCCTAAAACAATTAAATGTTTGGACTGCCTAAGTTCATAATTAAAATATCTTACCTGCATTTATATGTTTAATTTATTATTGATATTTCACAAAAAATATCACATATCCATGAATAAAAGATCTGTGCTGTGTATTATATTTTTCATTTTCCATGAATCTGTATTCCGTGACTTCATGATGCAACAAGGATGTAGAAAGATGCCCGGGGAAAACAGCATGTGCTCAGACAATGTCACATGTAAACAATTACCTGACTGGTCAGATGTTTTATTGGATCAGGTTCAAGTCTGGAAAAATCGCTCCAGAAGCAATCTCACAGATACAGATAAACCCAGGCCTGGGCAAAAGGTATTGTTATTGGTCTGGTTCGACCACTAACCACATAAACTACAGGGGACCCATTTATTTATAGTTGTATAAATAAATAAATAAATAAATAAATATAGTTGTAGTTGTAGTTACAGTTATCAGTATTGTGGGACCAGGCCTTTTTGATTTTGCGAAAACCTTGTATTTTGTATTGCTTTTCTGGTTTTGACCCTGTTTGTGTTTTTGGACTGTGAGTATTGTATTACCTCTGATATCCTATCTGTGTCTCAATGAATAACTGCCTGTTATTTGACTCTGCCTTTGTCTACGTTTTGGATCTGTTTGCTAGCATGTCTTCAATAAAATTCTTCCTGCACTTACATCTGTCTATTGCTCTTACATGGCAGAAACTGTCAATCGTCCAACAAGCTACAGTAGTGGACTAATCAAACTGTTTTAACTAGTTTTATATGAAACTGTTGTGAATATTTTCCATAAAATGTGTTCGTAAATAATCCCACATTATTTTTTAAAAAGCAACTTAAAAATAACTGCTGGATTAAAAACCCAGCTATCTTATGCAAATAAAGATACGAATTTCATTGTCCAGTGGTCAAGCGTTTATGAGATACGTTGCCTTGTACTTATGGTCAGGTTCCCTATTGTAGTACATGTTCATTGTACCTATGTACAGCGTTGTATGGTCAAGCCATCAAAAATCAGGTCGATGCATTTATCTCAAGCATGGGGCTCTGCTCTGCTATTACAACCCCGATTCCAAAAAAAGTTGGGACAAAGTACAAATTGTAAATAAAAACGGAATACAATGATGTGGAAGTTTCAAAATTCCATATTTTATTCAGAATAGAACACAGATGACATATCAAATGTTTAAACTGAGAAAATGTATAATTTAAAGAGAAAAATTAGGTGATTTTAAATTTCATGACAACAACACATCTCAAAAAAGTTGGGACAAGGCCATGTTTACCACTGTGAGACATCCCCTTTTCTCTTTACAACAGTCTGTAAACTGAGGAGACAAGTTGCTCAAGTTTATCACAGTCGCCAGATTATCACAGGGCTGACACATATGGCCCTTTTCCACTACCCTTTTTCAGCTCACTTCAGCTTGCTTCAGCTCACTTCAGCCCGACACGGCTCGCGTTTCGACTACCAAAAACCAGCACGACTCAGCTCGCTTCAGCCCTGCTTAGCCCCTAAAACTCGCACCGTTTTGGAGTGGGGCTGAAGCGAGCCAAGCCGTGCCGAGTGAGGCTGGGGGCGTGAGCAGACACTCCCCTGTGCACTGATTGGTGAGGAGGAGTGTCCTCACACGCCCACACACGCCCCGCGAGCACGCTGGGATCTGTAAACACCGCAAACCCGGAAGAAGGAGAATTACGAGAATTTCTGAAGCCTTATGCGCCTCGCCTCATCTATACGCTCTTGCCAGTATCTGTTGGCGTTGTCGGTGACAACAAGCCACAGCACCAAGACCAGCAACACTAACGACTCCATGTCCTCCATGTTTATTGTTTACTATTCGGGTCATGAGACTACCGCTGAAAAGCTCACTGAATCAGTGACATACAGAGCATCGTGGACGAGTTCGCGGAGCGCAAGGCTCGTCGTATGCCCTTCAAATAATGCGCGCAGTAGGCTATTGATGTTTTATTATGAGCCATGTACAGTATGTCGCCTAATGTTTTTTTGTTTCTGAGTTACATGTTCGTTTGAAGGACTTAATGTACAAAATAACATAGTTGCACCCCGTAGTGTTGAAATTGGTAAACACAGTGCATTCAGTGAGGTTTGCACCGCCCTCCTTTTATTTCTGACTCTTCCTGTCACCGTTGCAACCTCTGAGCGCTCATTCGTATGCCCTTCAAATAATGTGCGCAGTATAGGCTATTGATGTTTTATTATGAGCCATGTACAGTATCCTAATGTTTTTTGTTTCTGAGTTACATGTTCGTTTGAAGGACTTGATGTACTAAATAACATAGTTGCACCCGGTAGTGTTGAAATTGGTAAACACCGCAGTTGCGGACATTTTGTAGCCTAAAATGATGTTATGATAAGCTTTAATAAAGGGCCAGGTCATTTGCCCCGCCCCCGGCCCGGCTCTGACTTGTTCCGCCACTGTCACTGATGTCACTGTTTGCGCTGCTTAACGACATCACATGACGTCCACCCACTTTCGCTAACTCCACCCAATGTGTCCACCCACTTCCAGCCAGCACGGTTCAGCGCGGTTGTAGTCGAAATGCAACTCCAACAGCCCCGCTCAGCTCGACTCGGCACGGCACGGCTCAGCCGCGTTTGTAGTGGAAAAGCGGCAATAGAGACAAACAACCATTCACACTCACACCTACAGTCAATTTAGAGCCACCAATTAGCCTAACCTACATGTCTTTGGACTGTGGGGGAAACCGGAGCACCCGGAGGAAACCCACACGGACAACATGTAAACTCCACACAGAAAGGCCCTCGCCGGCCCCGGGGCTCGAACCCAGGACCTTCTTGCTGTGAGGCGACAGCGCTAACCACTACACCACCGTGCCGCCATTCTCTGAGTCTTTTGATGATATTATGCACTGTAGATGATGATATGTTCAAACTCTTTTGCAATTTTACACTGTCAAACTCCTTTCTGATATTGCTCCACTATTTGTCGGTGCAGAATTAGGGGGATTGGTGATCCTCTTCCCATCTTTACTTCTGAGAGCCACTGCCACTCCAAGATGCTCTTTTCATACCCAGTCATGTTAATGACCTATTGCCAATTGACCTAATGAGTTGCAATTTGGTCCTCCAGCTGTTCCTTTTTTGTACCTTTAACTTTTCCAGCCTCTTATTGCCCCGTCTCAACTTTTTTGAGATGTGTTGCTGTCATGAAATTTCAAATAAGCCAATATTTGGCATGAAATTTCAAAATGTCTCATTTTCGACATTTGATATGTTGTCTATGTTCTATTGTGAATACAATATCAGTTTTTGAGATTTGTAAATTATTGCATTCCGTTTTTATTTACAATTTGTACTTTGTCCTAACTTTTTTGGAATCTGGGTTGTATAACAGCAAAGCAGGGACGAATCTGGAATTGGATGCGATGGTCAGGTGTCCACAAACCTTTAGTCATATAGTGTATTTTGTACTATCGGCCCATAATCTAAACAGTACATGAGTAATATTTCAGTCTATAGCCTACAACTGCAGTGCATACTCTGGCATTTGGCATAATCCAAACTTTGTGAAAGTTCTTACTGCTGCTGAGTGTAGTGTGCTAGTAAAAACAACCCTGACAGGTAAAAACTACAAGACGCAGGTGCTGAGCTAAAACCATTATGAGCCATGTACATTCTTGTTGACCAAGCAAGGCATATAATTTTTTACATGAGAAAAAACAAGTAGAAGGGATAATAGTTTAGTTTTGGCTGGGCAGCACCCAAACTGATAATCATATCATCAGTTTTTCTTTGGCTAATCAGACACAATGAATGCCACCACTCTTACCAGAGCAGTTGGGGGGGTTGGTGCCTTACTCAAGGGCACTTCAGCTAGTCCTGCTGGTCCAGGAAATTGAACCAGCAATGTTTTGGTCCCAGCTGCTTCACTATCCATTAGGCCATGGCTTCTCCTAAGGAAGAAGGAGAATAGTAGGAAGACAAGTGAGTCAGTTGGAGCTTAGAATAGCTGTACGTTAAGGTTGTTCCAGATGGTCAAACTTAAATATAATAGATGAATAAGTAAAAAACTGATAGAGGAAATATGGACTTGAGGTAACCCTAAGGGGGTGGTATGGTGGTTAGCACTGTTGCCTCACAGCAAGAAGGTTCTGGGTTCGAGCCCAGTAGCTGACAGGGGCCTTTCTGTGTAGAATTTGCATGTTCTCCCTGGTTCTCCCCCACAGTCCAAAGACATGCAGGTTAGGCTAATTGGTGGCTCTAAATTGACCGTAGGTGTGAATGTGAGTGTGAATGGTTGTTTGTCTCTATGTGTCAGCCCTGTGATAATCTGGCGACTTGTCCACGGTGTACCCTGCCTCTCGCCCATAGTCAGCTGGGATAGGCTCCAGCTTGCCCGTGACCCTGCACAGGATAAGTGGTTACAGATGATGGATGGATGGTAACCCTAAGGGCAAAAGGACAGAAGATAATAGTAGAGGTAAAATTAGACAAAAATAAGTGAAAAGCATTGTAATTAGTAAACCATGGATGACATAAGGGGAACTGCAATTAGGGGGAAGGAGTTGTATTAATAATGATGTATCAAAGCAGGAGGGGTCATTAGAAAATGGACGAAAAGAAGGTGGTCCAACCTAAAAACAATTCAGTCACCTTTGGAAGAGATTTATGCTCTGACAGACTGGCTCATTCTGACTTCATTCCTGGAATGAACTCCTGGCTGTGTCTTTGCAGTAAACTGCTGATTTTTGCTACCAAGAAGGACTCCAGATCAATTATTTGACGTTTTGAATCTCTGCCTTAGTAAATTTAATTCGGTTTGATTTTTTAATTCACTGATGTTTTACAAATAATAATTAAATAATCTGAAGAAGTAAGAACAAGTACTGAAGGAGAGGACCCCATCTTGGGTGCATTTTCCCACCACAGTAGAAGGGAAAATCTTCTTAGATTAACAAAACTTACATGATTATATGAAGTGGTAATGCTGGTTTATAATATTTACAGATATTTGAGCATTATTTTACTAAACCAGCACAAGAAAGCATAGAAATGAACGCTCCATGGTCTTGCACAGGCTGCAGATATTTTGGTGTAATCGAGGGAAAATGTGTGTGTTGGCTAATTCAAAAGCTAGACAGGAAAAGGAGTCTGGGTCTGGAAAAGTTGATAGGGTGCTATAAGCTACAGAAAAAGAGAGAGAGAGAGAGAGGCTGTGATGAGTAGCACAGAGGTATGAAGAGTTGGTGACATACAGGACAGCGAGGGAGAGCAAATCCTGTCTAAAAAAAAATGCATTAATGCTATGGTCCTTGAAAATTGATGACTGTTGCATTTGTCAATATGGCAATCCAATATGCTTGTTTTGGTCTGATCCTTGGAGTTCATTGTTAATATCCAGCAAGTTCAATTAATACAGTACAAACAAACAACAAAAATAAAGCGCTCATAGCAAAAGAGTTCTGAGCGCTAAATATACAAATTGTAAATGCATATGAATGGGCAATAAGTTCTAAATAGATGAATCTTAAGTTTTGACTTGAAAAGAGAGTCACAAGATCTAATGTCTCCGGGTAACGTGTTCCAGAGGTGAGGCACAGCTACAGCAAAAGAACGATAGTCTTAAGATGGTAATCCACCAGCTTTAAAAGAACAGCATTTGAAAATCTAAGTGTTCTTGTCAGGACATAGAGCTGTAGAGCATCACTGATATAACCAGGCACAAGGCCATGCAACCCTTTGAAGTCCAGAAGTAGAATCTTGTAGTGAATGCGTTTCTCTACTAGTAACCAATGAAGCTGCTTAAAGGAGATACGCAGAACCATGGCCTCACTTTCGTTTATAAATGCCTCGAGACCTCAAGAATGGCACAAGAATAGTTTTAAGCGTTAACAATAAATCTAGTATAGTAATTTTTACGATTAAAGTGATTCATATAGGTAGCGGTCCGAGTGAATGACCTTGACGTCCGTAACGTCACAGCAGGAAGTCTATCGGTCTCATCGCCATTTCCGCTATACTAAAACACAGAGCTGACTGCAACTCCGATCCTCCATTTTGAGCTCATTTATTGCCACGACACGTAGATGTGTTGCTGGCGGGTACAGCAACACGACAGAAGGTGGATTTTCGTTGCATTCATGGCCCAAGAATGTTCAAACTGCAAAGATTTGGACGCATTTTGCGAGAAGTTCACGGGCACATTGGGCACCTATGAAGTGGTCTCGCCTCTCCTCTGCATAGTTTACTGAAGACTTGTAAGAGACCTCTGATCTGTTGAGGAGCGTTGGTTATAAGCCCATATTGAAAGAGGGTGCAGTACCAACAATTAAAGGAAAAGAAAACTACAAGAAAAAGAAAGTATTTATTTATTTAAAAAAAAGGAAAGTAAGTTCAGTCGCACCAGTTCTCCAGGGGTGTGAGCCGAGGGTTGTTGGTAAAACCCAGGATGGAATGGGACGTGACATATTATCTCCTGGGCAGTGACTTTCCCACGGTTGTTGCTAAAACCGGTGACGTTCTGTCCCGTCTCAGTATGGAGAAAATGGAGAATGAGTGGACCAGCCGTCTGATTTCTGCGCTGGATATTGCTGCCATCTCGCCCTTACGTGGAAGAAGCGAATGAACGGAGAACTGAATGAACAACTGAAAGTCAGATTGTTTCAAAACAATCGGCCACAAGGTCGGCCTTCAAGAAGCGAGAACACAGACGCGTAAGCTGCGACTCTCATTTGGATAAAAAACAACACGTTGTTTACCTGCATTTAGATTAATACATGTAACTTGTATTGTGTGTTTCAGTTACCGGTATAAGATTATTTAATTTGCTTAAGAATGTGATTGTCTCAGTTCATCTGATTATTTAATTAGCCTTTTACATTTTATCAGTGAAAATGCATGCATGTACATGTATGTTGCATAAGTTATAACACCTATCTTGTTTTAATGAGAGTCAACCCACAATCAGTGAAGTCAAATCAGTCTTAGATTAGATAAAACTTTATTGATCCCTTTGGGAGGGTTCCCTCAGGGAAATTAAGATTCCAGCAGCATCATTACAGATAAACAGAGAAAAACAATAGAGGAAAACTTCTAGATAAATTAAAATAAATTAAGTATTTACACATACAAATATAAAAAGAATAAGATACGGGGAAGAGAGGAAGGGAGGAAGTGGAGTGGGGGGCCAGCAGGAGAGATATTGCACTTTATATTGCACATTATATCGCACATTGTCCGGTATTGCTTATTATTAGGCTAGGCTACTGCTCCTTCCCGTCCTCTGTCCTCCTGTTACCCCTCCTCCCCCCCAGAGAGGAGTTGTACAATCTGATGGCATGAGGGACAAAGGAGTTTTTGAGTCTGTTCGTCCTGTACTTGGGAAGGAGCATTCTGTCACTGAACAGGCTCCTCTGGTTGCTGATGACGGTGTGCAGAGGGTGACTGGCATCGTCCATGATGTTCAATAGTTTGTTCATAGACCTCTTCTCTGCCACCGTCACCAGAGAGTCCAGCTTCATGCCGACCACAGAGCCGGCCCGCCTGATCAGTTTGTCCAGCCTGGATGTGTCCTTCTTGGATGTGCTGCCCCCCCAGCACACCACGGTGTAAAACAGGACACTGGCGACCACAGACTGATAGAACATCCACAGGAGTTTCCTGCAGATGTTAAAGGACCGCAGCCTCCTAAGGAAGTATAGCCTGCTCTGTCCCTTCCTGTATAAGTGTTTGGTGTTGCAAGTCCAGTCCAGCTTGCTGTCCAGCCACAGCCCGAGGTACTTGTAGGAATCCACAGCCTCCACCTCGACTCCCTCGATCAGAACTGGTCGTGACCTTGGTCTGGACCTCCCAAAGTCAATGACCAGCTCCTTGGTCTTCGAGGTGTTGAGCTGCAGATGGTTCCTGTTGCACCACACAGCAAAGTCCCTCACCAGGCTCCTATACTCCTCCTCTTTGTCATCACTGATACACCCAATGATGGTTGTGTCATCGGCAAACTTCTGAATGTGACACAGCTCCGAGTTGTAGCAGAAGTCTGCAGTGTAAAGGGTGAAGAGAAGAGGGGCCAGCACCGTGCCCTGGGGTGCTCCGGTGCTGCTAATCACAGTGTCAGACGTGATGTCCTTCAGCCTGACATACTGCGGCCTGTCAGTGAGGTAGCTGGAGATCCAGGTGACCAGGCAGGGGTCCACTCGCATCCTGTTCAGTTTGTCCTGAAGCAATAGGGGCTGGATGGTGTTGAAGGCACTCGAGAAGTCCAAGAAGAGGATCCTCACTGTGCCATTTCCCTTATCCAGATGCGAGTGGGCTCGGTGTAGCAGGTAGAGGATGGCGTCTTCCACACCAACACCTGCCCGGTACGCAAACTGCAGACAGTCCTGGGCATGTTGTACCTGGGGTCTGAGGAGGCTGAGGAAGAGCTGCTCCAATGTCTTCATCAGATGTGAAGTGAGTGCCACCGGTCAGAAGTCGTTCAGCTCGCTGGGCCGATTCTTTTTGGGAACTGAAATGATACATGATGTCTTCCAGAGGGTGGGCACTCTCCCCAGCTGCAGGCTGAGGTTGAAGATGCATTGGAGTGGGTCACCCAGTTCAGCAGCGCAGGTCCTCAGTAGTCAGGGACACACCTTGTCTGGGCCTGCTGCTTTCCTGGGGTGAAGCTTCCTCAGTTGACCTCTGACCTGGTCTGCAGTAATGCATGGAGGAGTCTGTGTTGAGGTGGGGGAGGAGGGGGCTGCTGTAATGACTGGGGGGAGGTGTGTTGAAGGAAGAAGGAGAGATGGCTGCAGTGAGGGAGAGGGTGGGGGGGACGTGGGCTGGTTGAACCCATTGAAAAAGTCATTCAACTCATTCGCCCTCTCCACTGTCCCCTCAACGACTCTGGCCTTTGTATTGTGGCCTGTGATGGTTTTCACACCTTCCCAGACCTCCCTCATGCTGTTCTCCTTCAGCTTTTGCTCCACCTTTCTCCTGTAGCTGTCCTTAGCTTCCCTCATGCAGCGTTTTACCTCCTGCTGTGCTGCTTTCATCACCTCCCTATCCCTGCTCCTGAAAGTGGCCTTCTTCCTGTTGAGGACAGCTTTGACTTCCTGTGTTACCAATGGCTTGTTATTAGGGTAACACCATACAGCCTCAGTGGGGGAGACCATGTCTGCACAGAAGTTAAGGTAATCCATCAGACAGTGTGTCAGCCCCTCTGTGTCCTCACAGTGTGGGCTAAGCAGCACATCCCAGTCTGTGATGTCATAGCAGTCCCCGAGGGCATCTTCCATTTCAGGGGACCACCTCCTGATGGAGCTAGTTGTTGCAGGCTGCCTTTGAACCAGGGGGGTGTACTTCGGCTGTAGATGAACCAGGTTGTGGTCAGACTTCCCTAGTGGGGGGAAGGGGTGTGGCTCTGTATGCATCCCTCACATTAGCATACAGCAAGTCAATTGTCCTGTTGTTCCTTGTTGGACAATCCACAGCCTGGTAAAAGGCAGCCAAAGTAGAGTCCAAAGTAGTATGATTAAAGTCCCCAGAAATGATGATAAATGCCTCAAGGTGCTGTGTCTGCAGCCTTGCTGTGACAGAGTGAATCCTCTCACATGCAGCAGCTGTGTCTGCCCTTGGAGGGATGTAAACACAGATGGTGAACATGTGACTGAACTCCCTCGGCAGATAATATGGCCACAGGCTAACAGCTAGCAGCTCCAAGTCCGGGCAACAAAAAACTGTCTTTACGGAGATATGTCCCGGGTTACACCAGCAGTTGTTAACATAAATGATGAGTCCCCCACCTTTGTTTTTCCCGCATGTGTTAGTTGAGCAAGTCGGTAATGGTATATCTTACTTTCACTATAAATTTTTATTTATATGCCTTTGATCTATAGCTGTCAAAGACCTCGGCCTTAAAACCGGTTCTTGCTGTGACGTAATGCACTCAGGGCTGGCTGGCTCAGCAGGGCAGCTCGAATGCCAACTTTGCGGTTGATTTTAACTCTCAAAAATATATTTTTTAAATTCCCATTTATGCAGCATACAAGAGTCAAGGATGGAGATGCTATCCACTCAGAAATGTATTTAAAAATAAAGGTTTTGCGGATATCCTTTAAGTACTGGACTGATATGGTCAAATTTACGTGTATACGTCAGAAGCCGAGCAGCAGCATTAAGAACACATTGAAGCTTCAAAAGTTCTTCAAAGTTCTTGTTGTAAATAACAACAACCCAGTATGGATCAGCTTGGTTTAACAATAGATGTCAGGATACTTTGGGTCCATGTTTAGCTTCATTACTTGTTGAGATCTCACTGTGCTTGTTGATAGTGTTAGTATTTATTTTGGTAAAATAGAAAATGACTTAAAGTTCAGGATAGACCCTGCAAAGCCATGAAAGTAAAATAACATTTGTTAGCACATTAATTTTCACAACATTTTAGCATGCGACTAGTCCCTTGTTTTTCTTCTCAGTGTTTTGTATACATTTCTCTATAGGGCAGTGGGCATATGCCATCCTTGATCACCATGCAGTGGAGTAGTAAGGCGTCTCCTTCCCTCCACTAGCCTGGGGTGGTGCCTTGAGCAAGCACTAGCAACCCCTCACTCCCCCTGATCAGGGTTATGACCAAAGACTGGACTCAGCAGACTGTGCAGAAGAGACCACCACCTGGTGGTTTAATGGGCAGGAAGGCAGACCCAGCAAAGCATTTGTGGAGTGCGATCAGGACACAGTGCAACAAGTAGAACACTGTTGGCCATGCACTGCATGCCAACCTAACTCCAGCCGTCTCGATTCTGTCTTGCCCCTGGACCCAGCTAGGGTGGGATGAGAGAGAGTGAGGCTGATAGTTGCACAACTCTCCCTCACTCTAATTCAAGTCACGCACAAGTCATGACTTCAAATTCAAGTCCTGTGGTGATGGGCAAGTGGTGAAGCAGCAGGTGTACAAACACTGAAAGCTGTAGCTGTGAACCTGCACACAGGTGGCACAGGGCATAGGGTCACTCTCTGCTGGAACAAAGCAGCAGTGGAGTTTGGCAGACCCCTGGATGTCTGAGCAGCCCTGTTTAGGATTCACTCTGCTCACCTCCATGGAAGAAGGGGCTAGAAAAGGAACCTCAAACAGCCTGCTTCACCTCACCCTGGCCAGCACACCGCGGCTGGCAGGGATCCCACTCAGCAGTCAAAATACAACAAATAAGAAAGTAAATAAGATAGTGAAGGTACTCAACATTGGCATGTGGAACATGCGCACTCTACTGAATAACATCAAAGCAGACAGGCCAGAGAGAAGCACTGCACTAGTCACCAGGGAACTAGCTCACTACACTGTGGACATAGCTGCCCTCAGTGAAACATGTCTAGTGGACAAGGGAACATAGTGGTAATTATACCTTCTTCTGGAGTAGTTGCAGCAGCACTGAACAGTGAGAGGCAGGCTTTGGATTTGCTGTAAAGTCCCACCTCACCCAGAAACTTACCAAACTCCCAGAGGGCATCAACGACTGCCTGCCTGATGACACTTCAGCTCCCACTTGGAGGCAAGAAGAACGCAATGTTGATTAGTGCTTATGCTCCTACAATAGATGAAACGCATTGCCGAGGCCCAGAAGAAATGAGCTGTGCGCAAGGGTCGAACTATCGCCACCCCAACTACAGCACCTACCCACCCGTACCCAACATGTGGGCGTACCGTCAAAGCCTGGATTGGCCTGATCAGTCACCTCCGGACCCACAACCACCACCCACCAAATTGAAGTCATAGCCACCTTCGACCCCGTAGGACAAACATCATCACATTTCTTGAAGACTTTTTGGTGGTGAATGAAATATTAGCCTTGTATTATTTTATAAGGCATTTTATGGACAATCCCCAGTACCTGCTCACTCATCTCACTCTATTCAGAAAGAAAAAAGATATGGCTGAACTCAACAAGTCCCCTGTACAACCAGATAATTCACCATCCTGTGATTCAAAAAAAGAACATAAAGGGGTTAGATGACCCTTCCTAGAATCTTCTGCACCAAGTCACGAGTTGCCATTTTTGATGCTAGCAATAGTCCAAAAACAATCTGCACCAATCTGTAACAATTCAGCAACATCCCAGGCCAGAGATCTTAAATTGTAACATGAAATTGAAGATATTTTGTTAAAGTATCTATATTTTAAATTATTTTGGCCAATCCATTCAGTTTTTGTATGGTTATTCTGTTCTAATGAATCCAAATTGACTTCGGCTGTCTTGCAGGTGGCCGCGAAGGAAATAAAAAATAAAGCATCTGTTTTGAAATTGGTTTTGAAGGGATCCATAACAGTGTAATTGCGGAGGTTTTGCTGCAGAGAAAGCTAGCACGTAGCGGTCACATGCTTTCAAAACAAAAACAACAAATTGGATTCTTGGAAGGGTGAGTCAGCCCCTTTAACATCAATAAATCCAGTAAAACCATAATAAAATACTGACAGTGCTTTTCCATGATGAAGCAATTTTACTGGTGAAAGTTAGGAAGCTGGACACAGTATTAGCAACACTGCTCCTGGTCAAGTCTGTAAACACAATCTGTATAAAGCTTTGGATTATTTACACATTGGATTCCTTTATATGATGAAGCAAGTAGAGACATTTTTTTCCAATATAAAGACAAACAAGACAGTGAAAGCACTAATGACCATTCTCATAAATCAGGATGAGAGGAATTTTGTGTGTTTATAGTGTGAGAACTCGGTTTCCAAGTGGCCTATCATTTAGCTAACAATGCCAACAATGTTACCGGTGTTAATGCGGAAGCTTAAAGCTTATAAGATCTCAGGACAAAAAAAACAGGATGAAGATGCTTGTGATCATTCATATTAATCAGTATGAAATTATCAGTAGGAGACCATTTCGAATGGCCATCAGTTGAATGGCTGAGCATGCTGAAAATAGGAAAGGCATGGCCTAAAGGTTAGAAAAGCTGCTTTGGGACCAAAATGGCGCTGGGTTGAGTCCCTGGACCAGCAGGAATGGCTGAAGTGCCATTGAGCAAGGCACCTAACCCCCACCTGCTTCCCAGGCTACTCTGGGTATGTTGTATGTTGCTCTGGGTAAAGAGGGTCTGCTAAATACCTGTAATGTAATGATGCCAAGACAGTCCTTGCTAATGCTGCATTCATGATACCTTGTAAGGTCCTTGTAATAATGTCATTTTCCACCTGTGCATATCTGACATGTGAAGTGGGGAAAAAAAAACATGGATGCCTCCAAGAAAGAGTCTTTTATTTCCTTTGACAGTGAATTCTGTTCTGTTATTGGTTCTGTTCTACTATAGTGACCTTCAAACATTTATGCAACATGTTGCACTGAAATTGCAGCACAGCAGCAACAGTGGACAATAGTGAGTAGTGCTAGCAACAAGCTAACTGGCTATCATTCCATCCATCCATCCATCCATCCATTATCTGTAGCCATCCTGTACAGGGTTGCAGGCAAGCTGGAGCCTATCCCAGCTGACTATGGGTGAGAGGCAGGGTACACCCTGGACAAGTTGCCAGGTCATCACAGGGCTAACACATAGAGACAGACAACCATTCACACTCACATTCACACCTACGGTCAATTTAGAGCCACCAATTAGCCTAACCTGCATGTCTTTGGACTGTGGGGAAAACCGGAGCACCCGGAGGAAACCCACACAGACATGGGGAGAACATGCAAACTCCACACAGAAAGGCCCTCGTTGGCCACTGGGCTCGAACTCAGGACCTTCTTGCTGTGAGGTGACAGTGCTAACCACTACACCACCATGCTGCCCCGCTAACCAGCTAACGTTAGTGATAACTCTAATGCAGATGTTTATTTTTTCAAAATACTGATTACTTTGGTCAATATTATATATATTTAACCAAGTATTGTGTCTGTATATTAACTGATCTAAAGGCAATTTGGAGGAAGCCATGGCCTAATGGTTAGCAAAACAGCTTTGGAACCAAAAGGTCACTGATTTGATTTCCTGGACCAGCAGGACTGGCTGAAGTGGTCTTAAGCAAGGCACCTTATCCTCAACTGATCCGGCAAGAGTGGTGGCGTACATTGTGTCTGATTAGCCAAAGGAAAACTGATGATGTGATTATCAGTTTGGGTGGTGTCAAGCCAAAACTAAAGCCAATATTGCTATAAACTAATGTAAAACTGTTTTTTAGGACAAACTGCCTAAAAACAGTTTTTACAGTGGTGCTTGAAAGTTTGTGAACCCTTTAGAATTTTCTATATTTCTGCATAAATATGACATAAAGCATCATCAGATTTTCACAAAAGTCCTAAAAGTAGATAAAGAGAACCCAGTTAAACAAATGAGACAAAAATATTATACTTTGTCATTTATTTATTGAGGAAAATGATCCAATATTACATATCTGTGAGTGGTAAAAGTATGTGAACCTCTAGGACAGGGGTCACCAAACTTTTTTCTCTGGGGGCCACATTGTCATTCCTGACTGTGATGGGGGGCCGGGGTCGGGTCAGCTATATAACATAGAATTGTATGACCCAGACAAATATGACCACCAGCAGGCCTCATTGTGTAGTAGAGATTACTAGCCTGGCACAGCCATCCCCACTACTATACCCACACTACTATATCAACACTTGATTCCTGGCACATATTTGTTTATCTTTATTAGTGGTTTGCAAAAGTAGTAATCGAGTCTTCACACTTTGTTTTAATTTGAAATACCACAGATATTCCATTTATTTATTTTCTAATAAAAATAACATCAAAGCTGTCAAGGTAAGAAACATCTGCCTTGTTGAGGTGATTGACACTGGCAAAGGTGAGTGGAAAATTATAAATTGTAGGTAGGCCTGTTGATATTATTAATAATATTAATAATAATTGGGTGCAGCACTTAATAAAGGTCAAATAAATAGGCCTATAAAATAAATACATTTAAAAAAACAGTGAAATTATAATAATATGAGCAATAGATCAATAGATCACAGCAGTTGTGCTGTGTCCTGCACGTCACTGCTCTCATCCATGGCCAAAGCAAAAAACTCGAATTCTGATGCTCTCTCATTCAGCTGGTCATACACGTTGTCCCCCAAATCTTCGGTTCGCCTGGTCATAGTAGGTGCGGAGAGACTCACCGCGTTGAGTGCATCCTTCTTGTCGGGACACACCTCCTCGGCCACAGCAAGCATGCATACTTTAACAAAGTCCCCATCAGTAAATGGTTTTCCATGGGTAGCTAGTAGGTGAGCTACCTTATAGCTAGCTCGGACAGCAGCTTGGTTGATCTGGGTTTGGCGAAGGAATACATTCTGTTGTGCAGCCAGTCCACATTTCATCCTCCGAATCCTGTCTTCTCTTGTCTGCCCTCGCAAACTAGCATACTTTTTGTGGCGGGTTTCGTAGTGACGACGCAGATTATATTCTTTGAAAACCGACACACTTTCTTTACATACAAGACAAACTGCACGGTCCTTATACCGAACGAAAAAATAATCGGTGGTCCACTGTTCTTTAAAAACTCTGCACTCTCTGTCAGCTTTTTGCTGACCGCTAACTATTTTGCTGTCCTGAACACTGACAGTTCTCTGCGCGTGCGCTGCCTGTCACTGCTTGATTGCGAGCATATAACGAAAATTCGGAAAATATGAATAGTTCATTTTATAACTAAATATCAATTTTAATTGATAAAATCAACAAAATACAAGATGAAGACATGTTATTATTTGCCAAAAAGCAATTTAAAAAAATAGGCCATGACCACTTTTGGGGATTGCCTCATCGGGCCGGTTCAAGTGGTGGGGGGCAGAGGGGCTGGGGGGCCGGTCAAAGGGGGGTGGCGGGCCGGAATCGGCCTGCGGGCCATAGTTTGATGACCCCTGCTCTAGGATTAGCAGTTAATTTGAAGGTGAAATTAGAGTCAGGTGTTTTCAATCAATGGGATGACAATCAGGTGTAAGTGGGCACCCTGTTTTATTTAAAGAACAGGGATCTATCAAAGTCTGATCTTCACAACACATGTTTGTGGAAGCGTATCAAAGCACAAACAAAGGAGATTTCTGAGGACCTCAGAAAAAGCATTGTTGATGCTCATCAGGCTGGAAAAGGTTACAAAACCATCTCTAAAGAGTTTGGACTCCACCAATCCACAGTCAGACAGATTATGTACAAATGGAGGAAATTCAAGACCATTGTTACCCTCCCCAGGAGTGGTTGGCCAACAAAGATCACTCCAAGAGCAAGGTGTGTAATAGTCGGCGAAGTCACAAAGGGCCCCAGGGTAACTTCTAAGCAATTGAAGGCCTCTCTCACATTGGCTAATGTTAATGTTCATGAGTCCACCATCAGGAGAACACTGAACAACAATGGTGTGCATGACAGGGTTGCAAGGAGAAAGCCACTGCTCTCCAAAAAGAACATTGCTGCTCGTCTGCAGTTTGCTAAAGATCATGTGGACAAGCCAGAAGGCTATTGGAAAAATGTTTTGTGGACGGATGAGACCGAAATAGAACTTTTTGGTTTAAATGAGAAGCGTTATGTTTGGAGAAAGATAAAAACTGCATTCCAGCATAAGAACCTTATGTCATCTGTGAAACATGGTGGTGGTAGTATCATGGTTTGGGCCTGTTTTGCTGCATCTGGGCCAGGACGGCTTGCCATCATTGATGGAACAATGAATTCTGAATTATACCAGCAAATTCTAAAGGAAAATATCAGGACATCTGTCCATGAACTGAATCTCAAGAGAAGGTGGGTCATGCAGCAAGACAATGACCCTAAGCACACAAGTTGTTCTACCAAAGAATAGTTAAAGAAGAATAAAGTTAATATTTTGGAATGGTCAAGTCAAAGTCCTGACCTTAATCCAATCAAAATGTTGTGGAAGGACCTGAAGCGAACAATTTATTTGAAGAAACCCACCAACATCCCAGAGTTGAAGCTGTTCTGTATGGAGGAATGGGCTAAAATTCCTCCAAGCCGGTGTGCAGGACTGATCAACAGTTACCGGAAACGTTTAGTTGCAGTTATTGTTGCACAAGGGGGTCACACCAGATACTGAAAGCAAAGGTTCACATATTTTTGCCACTCACAGATATGTAATATTGGATCATTTTCCTCAATAAATAAATGACCAAGTATAATATTTTTGTCTCATTTGTTTAACTGGGTTCTCTTTATCTACTTTTAGGACTTGTGTGAAAATCTGATGATGTTTTAGGTCATATTTATGCAGAAATATAAAAAATTCTAAAGGGTTCACAAACTTTCAAGCACCACCGTATCTCAAAGCAATCATGGCTTTAAACTCAAATGTGCAATAGAACTATTCTTGGCCCCATCCCCAATGTAATATATATATATATATATATATATATATATATATATATATATATATATATATATATATATATATATATATATATATACACACACACACATTTTTTTTCTTATCAGCCCAATCTGTGAACATACAGAACCAATACAATTCTGTTTATATTCTGTTTATACTATTTTATCAGTGTAATCTGTGTACATATAGAACCAATACAATACAATTCTGTTTATACTATTTTACCAGTGCAATTCTGTATACTTTACTATTTATTTTTATACTTTATTTGTTTTTATTTTACTATAACTCATGAGTCAACACCACCTTTAATTTCGTTGTACCTTTGAAAAAGTCACAATGACAAAGACTTAACTCTCTCTCTCTTATCTTAAAAGTAGTGAAGACGGACTTTACCCTGTTCTCAGTGTGAGCAGTGTGAGTGATGTTGATTTGATATCACTCCATAAATGGGAAAGTAGTTAAAAAGACTATGCCAAGTTGACAAGTTGAAATTACATGTTGAGGGCACATTTCCCTGGCTTTTACTGGTTATAGGTGAAGAATTACAAGTTGCAACTTTGCCATGAATGGCTCATAACTCTAGTTAGTATGCTAAGACTAGTTGAACGCTGTATTTTTTGGGGGGTGGAACTTTGTGTACTTGGGCAGGAATGGTGGGCAGGCTACAATAATACATCTTATTCACACTGGAGGTGTTATGTTTTGATCTGTCTGTACCGAAGAGGGTTGAATTGACAAAGTACAGGTCTAGGAATGTAGACCTCTGCCACCTAAGAGATTCTGCCTCATGGATTGATCTGAGAGCAAACAACCACTTAAATAGACACAGCTGCTCAGAGATATGTCTCGGTTTATTGTCAGACAAACATGAGTATATATTCACATTCAAAAGTGTGGTGTAGCTATGTGATTGGATGATGATGATTAAATTGATGAAGCTAAGTTATCTATGTATAACATAAATGGGTGATGAAGCATTACATAACTGGTTTAGACTACACTACTGTATGAAAGAAGAAAGACATTAACCATAACATGTACCATTACATCACCCGTCAAGATCATAGTCTTATGAAAAGAAGAAAAGACTTTACTGGTCAACATAACCTTTATTAAAGGACATACGCAGAACCTTTATTTTTAAATAAATGTCTGAATGGATAGTATCTCAATCCTTGACTCTTGTATGCTGCATAAATGGGAATTTTAAAAAAATATATTTTTGAGAGTTAAAATCGACGGCAAAGTTGGCATTTGAGCTGCTCCACTGAGCCAGCCAGCCCTGAGTGTGTGACGTCACAGCGGTAACCGGTTTTAAGGCCGAGGCCTTTGACAGCTATAGACCAAAGTCATATAAATAAAAATTTATGGTGAAAATAAGAAATACCGTTACCGACTTGCTCGACTAAGACTGATTTGACTTCATTGATTGTGGGTTGACTCTCATTAAAACAGGATAGGTGCTATAACTTATGCAACATACATGTACATGCATGCATTTTCACTGATAAACCATAAAAGGCTAATTAAATAATCAGATGAACTGAGACAATCACATTCTGAAGCAAATTAAATAATCTTATTCCGGTAACTTAAACACACAATACAAGTTACATGTATTAATCTAAATGTTATCCAAATGAGAGTCGGAGCTTACCCATCTGTGTTCTCGCTTCTTGAAGGCCGACCTTGTGGCCGATTGTTTTGAAACAATCTGACTTTCAGTTGTTCATTCAGTTCTCCGTTCATTCGCTTCTTCCACGTAAGGGCGAGATGACAGCAATATCCAGTTTAGAAATAAGATGGCCGCTCCACTCTTTCTCCATTCTCTCTATGACTGAGTACTCCACAATTACTGCTCGACTCAGGCAGTTACTAAAACCCGGGACGGAACGTCACGTCACCTGTTTTAGCAATAACCGCGGGGAGGTCACTGCCCAAGCGATATGTCACGTCCCATTCTGTCCTGGGTTTTACCAGCAACCCTCGGCTCACTCCGGGAAAACTGGTGCAACTAAACTTACTTTCCTCATCTCATCTCATTATCTGTAGCCGCTTTATCCTTCTACAGGGTCGCAGGCAAGCTGGAGCCTATCCCAGCTGACTACGGGCGAAAGGCAGGGTACACCCTGGACAAGTCGCCAGGTCATCACAGGGCTGACATATAGACACAGACAACCATTCACACTCACATTCACACCTACGGTCAATTTAGAGCCACCAGTTAACCTAACCTGCATGTCTTTGGACTGTGGGGGAAACCGGAGCACCCGGAGGAAACCCACGTGGACACGGGGAGAACATGCAAACTCCACACAGAAAGGCCCTCGCCGGCCATGGGGCTCGAACCCAGGACCTTCTTGCTGTGAGGCGACAGCGCTAACCACTACACCACCGTGCTGCCACTTACTTTCCTTTTAAAATAAATACATAAATAAAATAAATACTTTCCTTTTCTTGTAGTTTTATTTAATTGTTGATACTGCACCCTCTTTCAATACGGGCTTATAGCCAACACTCCTCACACAGATCAGTGGTCTCGTACAAGTCTTCAGTAAAATGTGCAGAGGAGAGGAGAGACCACTTCATAGGCGCCCAATCCATGAACTTCTCACAAAACGCATCCAAATCTTTGCAGTTTGAACATTCTTTGGCCATGAATGCAATGTAAATCCACCTTCTGTTGCACCCGTCAGCAACACATCTATGTATAGCGGAAATGGCAATGAGACCGATAGACTCCCTGCTGTGATGTCACGGATGTCAAGGTCATTCACTTGGACCACTACCTATATAAATCACTTTTTTTTTTAAAAGATATTTTTTGGGGCTTTTTTCACCTTTATTGGATAGGACAGCGTAGAGACAGGACAGGAAATGAGCAGGAGAGAGAGCCGGGGAGGGATCGGGAAATGACCTCAGGTCGGAATCAAACCCAGGTTCCCGGTATGGCGCCTTAGCCATGACGCCCCCACCTATATAAATCATTTTAATCATAAAAATTACTATATTAGATTTATTGTAAATGCTTAAAACTATTCCTGTGCCATTCTTGAAGTCTCAAAGCATTTTTAAATGAAAGTGAGGCCATGGTTCTGCGTATATGCTTTAACCAGAGAGCAGAATGTGCGAGCGAAGATAAATCTCGAGGATTTAACTAACCAAAACAAATGGTGATCAGAACAGCCTGTTCTAGTTGCAAGCATGCCAAACATATATTTCTATCAGGAGTCCTTCCTAGTAACTGTTGTAACCCTTTCCCATAGCATTTGTTCACAGATTATTCTCAAGAAGACCCTTGGACAAGCATTTCTTCATAATGACCTCTCGTGACCGAGCATCACATGCCTGTCTTGATCCAAAATACCTGACTCTGAACTGAAACTTGAATATTTTCACATCTGTATTTGTGTTGTTTGTAAAAAAGTATGCTTGTTACAACTGAAAAATAGGCTGTCCCCTGGTTTACTGCTGAGGTAATTTATAAAAGCATTAAAGCAAGGGCGACTGCTGGATTTATTGTTTCACACTGGCAAGATTTTATAGTCCTCAGCACCAGTTAAAAGGCCACGTCTGACTATTTTTTGGGTCATGTAAATGCTAGTGGTGGCAGTCCTTCTATTTCTAGAAAGTAATGAAATCCTTAAAGAGACATGCAGCTTTGCTCACCATAACATTCAAATCCACCATAATATTACTGTATTATATCAACTAATTCATCATGCTTTTAATAATAATCTCTTATCAGTGTGGGAAATAAGGCCAGACTGGCGGACATGGACCGGAAATTTTCGCATGTGTCCGTCTGTATTTCAAAAGCATCAAACTGGCTGGCCCATGAAAAAGTTGTAAAGATATGGATCTAATCTACTTCCAGTTTTCTTCCAAATGTTACACTGGGCGAATACATTATGTCGTAACATGGCCTGTGACTTTAAAAATTCATAACTCAGCCACCGAAGGTCCTAGCCCTGCCAAAATTTACAGGCACATCCCTCTTCCCAAGTGGCGCACTAAATAAGACAATAATAAAACACTCAGTGTTTTATTCACTGTTGTTTTTACTGCACGATGCAGTTGAACTAGTGTTTTAGGGTTGACAGTATCTGACTGATCCAGTCAGTTGATTAAGGGTTCAGTTTACATGAAACTTTGCAGACAGCATTATGATAAGTGCCAAACTGGCAGAAGATATTACCATGATATTAATGATATGAGTTTTCATTTTCTTCTATTTTCTAAGTTCTAGTCCAGCAGATTTGAGTCTGAATGCTAAATGATATTACCATGTCGAGTTTTGAGTCATTTTAAAGGTCATTTTGTTACAAAGTTACTTGGAATCTCATCCTCCAAGAAGAGTTTATTATGAAAGAAGAGTTAATTACTAAAGAGTTGTTAATTACTAAATTTCTTATAGACTTATTATAAACATAGTATAAAAATAGTCATTGTTGACGTGATGTTTCATGAGTGTTATTATAGTACCTATACAGTGGTGCTTGAAAGTTTGTGAACCCTTTAGAATTTTCTATATTTCTGCATAAATATGACCTAAAACATCATCAGATTTTCACACAAGTCCTAAAAGTAGATAAAGAGAACCCAGTTCAACAAATGAGACAAAAATATTATACTTGGTCATTTATTTATTGAGGAAAATGATCCAATATTACATATCTGTGAGTGGCAAAAGTATGTGAACCTCTAGGATTAGCAGCTAATTTGAAGGTGAAATTAGAGTCAGGTGTTTTCAATCAATGGGATGACAATCAGGTGTGACTGGGCACCCTGTTTTATTAAGGAACAGGGATCTATCAAAGTCTGATCTTCACAACACGTTTGTGGAAGTGTATCATGGCACGAACAAAGGAGATTTCTGAGGACCTCAGAAAAAGCGTTGTTGATGCTCATCAGGCTGGAAAAGGTTACAAAACCATCTCTAAAGAGTTTGGACTCCACCAATCCACAGTCAGACAGATTGTGTACAAATGGAGGAAATTCAAGACCATTTTTACCCTCCCCAGGAGTGGTTGGCCATCAAAGATCACTCCAAGAGCAAGGTGTGTAATAGTCGGCGAAGTCACAAAGGGCCCCAGGGTAACTTCTAAGCAACTGAAGGCCTCTTTCACATTGGCTAATGTTAATGTTCATTCGTCCACCATCAGGAGAACACTGAACAACAATGGTGTGCATGACAGGGTTGCAAGGAGAAAGCCACTGCTCTCCAAAAAGAACATTGCTGCTCGTCTGCAGTTTGCTAAAGATCATGTGAACAAGCCAGAAGTCTATTGGAAAAATGTTTTGTGGACGGATGAGACCGAAATAGAACTTTTTGGTTTAAATGAGAAGCGTTATGCTTGGAGAAAGGAAAACGCTGCATTCCAGCATAAGATCCTTATGTCGTCTGTGAAACATGGTGGTGGTAGTATCATGGTTTGGGCCTGTTTTGCTGCATCTGGGTCAGGACGGCTTGCCATCATTGATGGTACAATGAATTCTGAATTATACCAGCGAATTCTAAAGGAAAATGTCACGACATCTGTCCATGAACTGAATCTCAAGAGAAGGTGGGTCATGCAGCAAGACAACAACCCTAAGCACCCAAGTCATTCTACCAAACAATGGTTAAAGAAGAATAAAGTTAATGTTTTGGAATGGCCAAGTCAAAGTCCTGACCTTAATCCAATCGAAATGTTGTGGAAGGACCTGAAGTGAGCAGTTCATGTGAGGAAACCCACCAACATGCCAGATTTGAAGCTGTTCTGTATGGAGGAATGGGCTAAAATTCCTCCAAGCTGGTGTGCAGGACTGATCAACAGTTACCGCAAACGTTTAGTTGCAGTTATTGCTGCACAAGGGGGTCACACCAGATACTGAAAGCAAAGGTTCACATACTTTTGCCACTCACAGATATGTAATATTGGATCATTTTCCTCAATAAATAAATGGCCAAGTATAATATTTTTGTCTCATTTGTTTAACTGGGTTCTCTTTATCTTCTTTTAGGACTTGTGTGAAAATCTGATGATGTTTTAGGTCATATTCATGCAGAAATATAGAAAATTCTAAAGGGTTCACAAACTTTCAAGCACCACTGTATATGAGGACCAGTAATTTGTAACCAACTGGAACGTCCTTGGCCCCCCATACTTTTTGCTAGACATGGAACTGACCTGTGTGTGCTACTGTTTTCTTGGGTAGAACTTTAAGCATGTTTTTCTTGAATCTTCTGACATTTTCTTGTAAATTATATTCAATTTGTAATATAATTAGCAACTAATGTCTAGTGTAATTTGGCCTTTGAAGATCACAAAAATGTGCCTGGAAATAGCTGAGAAGCCATCTCCAGTAATCTAAAGCCCTTCGGCTTCAGAGCCCCCGCTGCATTGTTCCAGACCCGTCATTCATCTCATCTCATCTATCTCATTATCTCTAGCCGCTTTATCCTTCTACAGGGTCGCAGGCAAGCTGGAGCCTATCCCAGCTGACTATGGGCGAAAGGCGGGGTACACTCTGGACAAGTCGCCAGGCCATCACAGGGCTGACACATAGACACAGACAACCATTCACAATCACGGTCAATTTAGAGTCACCAGTTAACCTAACCTGCATGTCTTTGGACTGTGGGGGAAACCGGAGCACCCGGAGGAAACCCACGCGGACACGGGGAGAACATGCAAACTCCACACAGAAAGGCCCTTACCGGCCCCGGGGCTCGAACCCAGGACCTTCTTGCTGTGAGGCGACAGCGCTAACCACTACACCACCGTGCCGCCCCCCGTCATTCATACAGATTGAAATTTGGATGGACAGACAACATTTCAGACTTGTCTGTCCTGTGACAGTCTGCTTAAAATTCCTTATTTCCCACACTGATTTATAGTAGTCTATTTTTAAGCTCTTTGACTCAAAAGTAATTTCTGCCTACTCTCAATTCTCAGCGTAATTCCCAGGCTCTACTAAATTCTCAGTTCTTATCCTGCAGTTACATTTTTCACATTTAACAATCAGGGTTCATATCTGACCATGGCATTTTCACTGCTCTAACTTTAGCCCTTGGTAATCTCATCTCATCTCATTATCTCTAGCCGCTTTATCCTTCTACAGGGTCGCAGGCAAGCTGGAGCCTATCCCAGCTGACTATGGGCGAAAGGCGGGGTACACCCTGGACAAGTCGCCAGGTCATCACAGGACTGACACATAGACACAGACAACCATTCACACTCACATTCACACCTACGGTCAATTTAGAGTCACCAGTTAACCTAACCTGCATGTCTTTGGACTGTGGGGGAAACCGGAGCACCCGGAGGAAACCCACGCGGACACGGGGAGAACATGCAAACTCCACACAGAAAGGCCCTCGCCGGCCCCGGGGCTCGAACCCAGGACCTTCTTGCTGTGAGGCGACAGCGCTAACCACTACACCACCGTGCCGCCCGCCGTCATTCATACAGATTGAAATTTGGATGGACAGACAACATTTCAGACTTGTCTGTCCTGTGACAGTCTGCTTAAAATTCCTTATTTCCCACACTGATTTATAGTAGTCTATTTTTAAGCTCTTTGACTCAAAAGTAATTTCTGCCTACTCTCAATTCTCAGCGTAATTCCCAGGCTCTACTAAATTCTCAGTTCTTATCCTGCAGTTACATTTTTCACATTTAACAATCAGGGTTCACATCTGACCATGGCATTTTCACTGCTCTAACTTTAGCCCTCGGTGATATCATTTGGAAAATAAACAGCATTGTGCAGCCATGCTCATTAATTTCTACAAGATCTTGACACTGAAAAGCAGATCTCAGTGGTGCACATGATTTTATCTATGAGTTTTGAATAAACTGCCCATAAACCTCACATAAAGAACTGCACATAGCTGATGGCAGGGTCTAGTAGGGTTGTGAGCTTCCTAGTGAAGTCATACAGGGGTCAGTTTTGGGTAAAAATAAATGTTTATTGTTGCAATATAATGTAGGTAATAAACAGTGACAGAGTTATGTCTATGCTGCTGAGACTATAGTTTGTTCGCTTCCAACATTATGTACAAGATCATTACCGAATTAGATTTACTTTTACATGAGAGTTAAATTCTGTTCTTGAGATTCCCAGCTATAGATTATAAGAGTTTACAGATTAGCACTTTTAGTGCAGAATGCAGTCGCATGTTTGTTTGTTTTTCTTTCTAATTTGGCCCAGGCGGCACAGTGGTGTAGTGGTTAGTGCTGTCGCCTCACAGCAAGAAGGTCCGGGTTCGAGCCCCGTGGCCGGCGAGGGCCTTTCTGTGCGGAGTTTGCATGTTCTCCCCGTGTCCGCGTGGGTTTTCTCCAGGCGCTCCGGTTTCCCCCACAGTCCAAAGACATGCAGGTTAGGTTAACTGGTGACTCTAAATTGACCGTAGGTGTGAATGTGAGTGTGAATGGTTGTCTGTGTCTATGTGTCAGCCCTGTGATGACCTGGCGACTTGTCCAGGGTGTACCCCGCCTTTCGCCCGTAGTCAGCTGGGATAGGCTCCAGCTTGCCTGCGACCCTGTAGAACAGGATAAAGCGGCTACAGATAATGAGAGAGAGAGAGAATTTGGCCCAGTTCCCACCCACCAGCCAGGTCTCGCTATCATACCACAGCGAACAATTAGATAACTGGGTGAGGGCAAGTCCATGCTTGCTCTGAGACCTGTATCCAGTCAGCTGATTCTTTTCAAACTGCTGCTCATGCTGCATCATAGGCCAGCAGAAAACACTCAGGGGTAAGCACTTTCTTACATGGGATAAAATTGCGCAGATACAAATCAAGAGCTTCAGTTAATATTCACAATGTTCAAACATCAGAATGGGAAAAATTGTGATCTCAAAATGTGACTTTCACTGTGGCATGGGTGTTTGTTTGAGTCAGATGGACTGGTTTGAGTATTTCAGAAACTGCTGATCTCCTGGGGTTTTCACACACAACAGTCTCTAGAGTTTACACAGAATGGTGTGAAAAACAAAAAACATTGAGTAAGCAATGACAGTTCTGTGGGTGGAAACAAACACCTTGTTGATAAGTGAGGTCAGAGGAAAATGGCCAGATTGGTTCAAGCTGCCAGGAAGGATACTTTCATAATCACTCTTTACAACCGTGGTGAGCAGAAAAGCATCTCAGCATGCAACAGCAGAGGACCACATTGGGTTCCACTTCTGCAGCCAAGAACAGGAATCTTAGACTCAAGGACAAGTTCCTATTAAAGTGGCCGGTGAGTTTATGTCATCTGTCCCATGGCCAGGCTTGCTCTTCTGTCCACTTTAGCATTTTTGAGAATCAAACTTTCAGTCTCTGAAAAATAGGGTGAATGCTTTTCTCTTGCACCCCTTGGGAGAAGTTCTTACTTGAGCCAGAAGGTTTGATGGCATTACCTTGACCATTTAGTCTATCCACGATGCCTGCCTCATTCACAAGGTGTTGGTTCATCAGTCACTAAATTAATGAATCCTACAGCAGAGGGGCAGGGTTTTATTCCTACAAAGCCCCTCCAGCTATGGAATAGCCATCCAATTAGTGTTTCGGACTTGAGCACATTCTCAATCTTTAAGACAACAAAATTAGCTTTTCCTGTTATATCTATCTTCTCAAGTCTGCTTCTGAATCTCTGATCACACTTTATACCACCATAGGATACAATTTGTTGTTGTTTTTTCTCCTGTTGTGATGTCAATGCCTGATCCTGACACACTTTGGCTACGTTCACACTGCAGGCTGAAGTGACTCAAATCCGATCTTTTCGCCCATATGTGACCTGTATCCGATCTTTTATTGACAATATGAACGACACAGATCCGATTTTTTCAAATCCGACCCAGGCCGTTTGGATATGTGGTCCTAATTCCGATTCCTATCCGCTCTTTTCATATGCGACTTCAGTCTGAACCGCCAGGTCGCATTCATCCGACTTACACATCATCAACAAGCCACAAACGTCACTATTCTGCGCTGAAGTAGGCGGGGGGTCTCTCAAAAAAAGTTACAACAACATGGCGCATAATCACGGGCGCAGATAGAGGGTGGGACTCGTCCCACCCAGATTTAAATTCACCTCGTTCGGTCCCCCCCACTTATAGGGAGGAAAAAACGTCTATGCTGTCTTTCTTTGCATAAGGCAAACCTCACGGAAAAATCAAAAGACTAATTACCATTCGGTTTATTGAGGTGCACGGCAGTGTATACATAGTTGCAACAACTCACATAAAACAAAACAAAGACTGATATTCGGTTGGTTGAGCTGCGCAGACTGCACAGGTTGCGAGCTCGAGCTTGGTTGCTATGGTAACCCACAACAATTTTGACAGGCATATCGGGGTTGGGGTTGGTTTGCTGGCAGCTTTGTCCCCCCCCAGTTTTTTGTCCCTCCCAGTTCAAAAAACGTATCTGCGCCTCTGCGCATGACATCAATGCGAGGGACGCTTCGGGCTGTGAAGGTTCTGAATCTTCTCAATGGAAGGACGCAGAGGTTAGGGAGCTGATTTCCATTTGGGGGGATACAGCTATTCAAGCTAGATTGGATGGGTCATACCGCAACCGGGCGGTTTTACTTCCGTAAACACTGGCCATGCTCACTGCGTGTGACGTCATCGTATCCTGCAATGCGCATGCGGAACACTTTTAGGTCGCTTTTCATTCATACTGAGGATCACATACAAGTCGCATATATTTGTTAATGTGAACGACCTCACAAAAAAATCGGATTTCACAAAAAAATCGGAATTGAGCATTAAGCCTTGCAGTGTGAACGTAGCGTTTGGCTCATCTTACCCACAGGGGTCTGACTGAATCATCCTGATGCTCTACTTCAGCTTGGAGCTTGTGCACTTTCTGCTGCTGCACTGGATAAATTCACATGAATAACCTAAACATTCAAAGTCCCTCTCATGCCAGAATCTGGTCTTCCTAGCCAGCTTCCTGTCCCAGTACTAACCACCTCTTTTGATGCATATGGGTACGGGGCCGATCTCCGTTTTGATAGCCCTCGGCCTCTCACCTGTACAACTAGGGTTACAGTGGGGGGCCAGTCCTCTGGTAACCGTGAGAGTTTGACTTCCCCACTCACAAGCTCCCGGTCGAGAAGCGGGCATGCTAACCACTAGACCAACTCGCGGTCTAAACATACACTTCACAAAAACAGTTTAACAGTAATTGGGAAAAAAAGGAAAAAAGTCTACAAGGTGATTGAACTCTTTTTAAAAGTGTACAATATCAATGTTTCATTACAACATCTCGTTATTATCATGCAAAATAAATGAGGGTTTCTTACATGTTGTAAAATACCTAATTTGTACAGTATTTTAAAGCCAGACTTATGTGTTGTTGTATGACGTAAATAGAAACATTGGGCCAGGTTAGATGTTTGGGGATGATAGAGAAACACCAGACTTAGGATGCTATGTAGGGAAATGTTTTTTAAAACCCTTTTGTAAATTTATGGACACTGCCAAACTGCTCTCTAGTGATATAAATTTTTGAGATAAAATGGGTCGGGCTATCCTGTACATGCCAGTTTATGGTTACACTGTAAAATGTAACATTGCTTGTGTTACCTAAACCCCTGTATTGTAAAATAGCATATCTTCCCCTCCTGTTATTAAATGCTGATGCCATAACGCCTCATGGAAGAATAACTATGGTGCACCATGCCACAGCTTGCCACGTGTCTACATATTTTAAAAGTGTTTCTACTGATTTCAGAGCCTTCTTCCTGCTCTTGTACTTGCAAGAACTAAATATTTAAATAATATTGGCTGGTACTTTTTTGTGGTATATCAGATATATTCCATTCAGCTAGCATGATATTGAATGATTCGAAGATGAGCTCAGTATCATGCTAGCTGAATGGAATTTATCTGATATACCACAAAAAAAGCCATTATTATTATTATTATTATTATTATTATTATTATTATTATTATTATTATACCTTCTTTTTGGGTGTTCAACACGTCTTTCTCTTTCAAAATTCTCTCAAAATCTTCTGTATTTAATGAAGCAAACCTGGCGGCCATGTTTGTTTACAAATTGTCACAGTCGATCGCTAGCATGGAAGTTTTACGTCTCCGACATGTGACGTCATGTTGTCTTGACAACCATGCAATATCGTAAACCATATTTATTGCTCATTCTCCATTGGGTAGAGTGACGTAATGCACATAGGATAAGCGATACGCTAACAATATTGTATGCTATCAAACCAAATGAATGAAACCTGCTAGAAGGGAATAGAACACATGTTTTTATTCCATCGAAAAAGTGTCCTGTATGTATAATATTTATAATACATTTAAAAATATATATATTGCATTATTATTCCAGAGGCCAAAGATACAGAACTAACTCACATAGTCGAAGCCCAGAGACCCATCTTACTTTTTAATTGGGTGGCATGGTGGTGTAGTGGTTAGCGCTGTCACCTCACAGCAAGAAGGTTCCGGGTTTGAACCCAGCGGCCAGCGAAGACCTTTCTATGTGGAGTTTGCATGTTCTCCCCGTGTCTGCGTGGGTTTCCTCCGGGTGCTCCAGTTTCCCCCACAGTCCAAAGATATGCAGTTAGGTTGCCGTGGGGCAGCCTTGGGCTGAGGTGCCCTTGAGCAAGGTACCTGACCCCTGACTGCTCCCCGGGCGCTGTGTGTGGCTGCCCACTGCTCTGGGGGTGTGTGTGTTCACTGCTTCAGATGAGTTACAGTAAATGCAGAGGATGAATTTCACTGTGCTTGAAGTGTGCATGTGACAAATAAAGGTTTCTTAATCAGTTGAATAGTTGAAATAATTGATGTAACCTAATAGTTTATTAATTACATGACATTAATGGCATTTAGCAGACGCTCTTATCCAGAGTGACATATAACATACCCAGAGCAACCTGGGGAGCAGTTGGGGGTTAGGTGCCTTGTTCAAGGGCACTTCAGCCATTCTTTCTGGTCCAGGGAATCAAACCAGCAACCTTTTGGTCCCAAAGCTGCTTCTCTAAACATTGAGCCATAGCTTACCCCATTTAAAAAAAAAAATTGAGACTGACTAATCATTCATGAGTCATTTTTCAAGATCTACTACTGAGAATAATATACAATGATATAGCAATCAAATAAATGGACATTGACTTACCCCACAAATCAAATTAGAATAATTATCGACGGTGCCCGCTTGCCATCTGTTTATTTGCTCTGTTAAATATACATTAAGCTCCATTTAATAACACTTTAAAGACCAATATATGCATTTACAGATTGTAATCTGCGCTCTACACTGACAGAAACAGAATATTTTTCTGCACATATGTTTTAAAAAAGCTTTGTTCTGCCATGTGTGATATTGATTTGCTTTTAAAAAAATCCTGCTGTACACAAAGCAGGATTAATATTCTGTCAATCTAATGTTGAATCAACTCAATTAAATTTTTAATTAATATAACCACCAAGGTTCCTTGTCATTTGGAACCTTCATCAGCTCGGCCAGGAAGCTCTAAGGCAGGGGTCACCAAACTACGGCCCGCGGGCCAGATCCGGCCCGCCACCCCCCTTTGACCGGCCCCCCAGCCCCTCTGCCCCCCATCACTTGAACCGGCCCTATGAGGCAATCCCCAAAAGTGGTCATGGCCTATTTTTTTAAATTGCTTTTTGGCAAATATGTCTACATCTTGTATTTTGTTGATTTTATCAATTAAAATTGATATTTAGTTATAAAATGAACTATTCATATTTTCCGAATTTTCGTCATATGCTCGCGATCAAGCAGTGACAGGCAGCGCACGCGCAGAGAACTGTCAGTGTTCAGGACAGCAAAATGGCTAGCGGTAAGCGAAAAGCTGACAGAGAGTGCAGAGTTTTTAAAGAACAGTGGACCACCGATTATTTTTTCGTTCAGTGTAAGGACCGTGCAGTTTATCTTGTATGTAAAGAAAGTGTGCTGGTTTTCAAAGAATATAATCTGCGTCGTCACTACGAAACCTGCCACAAAGAGTATGCTAGTTTGCGAGGGCAAACAAGAGAAGACAGGATTCGGAGGATGAAATGCGGACTGGCTGCACAACAGAATGTATTCCTTCACCAAACCCAGATCAACCAGGCTGCTGTCCGAGCTAGCTATAAGGTAGCTCACCTACTAGCTACCCATGGAAAGCCGTTTACTGATGGGGACTTTGTTAAAGTATGCATGCTTGCTGTGGCCGAGGAGGTGTGTCCCGACAAGAAGGATGCGCTCAACGCGGTGAGTCTCTCTGCACCTACTATGACCAGGCAAACCGAAGATTTGGGGGACAATGTGTATGACCAGCTGAATGAGAAAGCGTCAGAATTCGAGTTTTTTTGCTTTGGCCATGGATGAGAGCAATGACGTGCAGGACACAGCACAACTGCTGTGATCTATTGATCTATTGCTCATATTATAATTTCACTGTTTTTTAAAATGTATTTATTTTATAGGCCTATTTATTTGACCTTTATTAAGTGCTGCATACAATTATTATTAATATTATTAATAATATCAACAGGCCTACCTACAATTTATAATTTTCCACTCATCTTTGCCGGTGTCAGTCACCTCAAATAGGCAGATGTTTCTTACCTTGACAGCTTGGATGTTATTTTTATTAGAAAATAAATAAATGGAATATCTGTGGTATTTCAAATTAAAACAAAGTGTGAAGACTCAATTACTACTTTTGCAAACCACTAGTAAAGATAAACAAATATGTGCCAGGAATCAAGTGTTGATATAGTAGTGTGGATATAGTAGTGGGGATATAGTAGTGTGGATATAGTAGTGGGGATATAGTAGTGGGGATATAGTAGTGGGGATATGGTAGCAGGGATATAGTAGCGGGGATATAGTAGCGGGGATATAGTAGTGTGGATATAGTAGTGGGGATATAGTAGTGGGGATATAGTAGTGTGGATATAGTAGTGGGGATATAGTAGTGGGGATATAGTAGTGGGGATATGGTAGCAGGGATATAGTAGCGGGGATATAGTAGCGGGGATATAGTAGTGTGGATATAGTAGTGGGGATATAGTAGTGGGGGATATAGTAGTGGGGATATAGTAGTGTGGATATAGTAGTGGGGGATATAGTAGCGGGGATATAGTAGTGTGGATATAGTAGTGGGGATATAGTAGTGGGGATATAGTAGTGGGGGTATAGTAGTGGGGATATAGTAGTGGGGATATAGTAGTGGGGATATAGTAATGGGGATATAGTAGTGGGGATGGCCATGCCAGGCTAGTAATCTCTACTACACAATGAGGCCTGCTGGTGGTCATATTTGTCTGGGTCATACAATTCTATGTGATATAGCTGACCCGACCCCGGCCCCCATCACAGTCAGGAACGACAATGTGGCCCCCAGAGAAAAAAGTTTGGTGACCCCTGCTCTAAGGAATGATTAATGTATGACGGTGTGTCATGAGTCACTAAGTGACCTTGCGGAAAGATCTCAGCATGCATGCACGTTGCGTGCTTGCTAGCAGTTAGGAGGGGTGAAATATTACAAAATGGTTACTGGACAATGAGACCAGACTGTTTATGAGAACATTTGGTCTTGTCAATTTCACAGTTTTTGTTTTTAGCAGAGAGAACAACAATCATGAATCATGGAGCTTGTTGTGCAGCTTGAGTTTCAGTTTCACAAAACTGAAGAATGTTCATTATCTTTGTTGGGTTTTTTTACCTCTAGATTTTGTCCTGTTAAATAAATGTGAGCAATATTTAAAAAGTAATCAACTGGGTCTAATGATCTGTTTGAGCATTTAAGGATAATTCATTAGAACATTATTATCATAACCCAAATATTACTTTAAAAACAGTACCAAATTGTCTCTGAAATTTGTAGATATAGTAGGAAACCTTGATGATGCATTGGGCAAAAACTAAGCAATCAAAGGCATCTTTATTATCTTGGTGGGGACAACATTCCAGATTATACCCACTGAGTTTAATTGACTGGAGTGTCTTTGCAAAAATCCACCATACTGTGCAGAATTTGAATGTAGCATCACTGACACCTCAAAACAAACAAATCACTTTTTTCAAGTTTTTTTTTTGAAAAGAAGGTTTATGTTCATTTTAAAGGGCGGCACGGTGGTGTAGTGGTTAGCGCTGTCGCCTCACAGCAAGAAGGTCTGGGTTCGAGCCCCGTGGTCAGTGAGGGCCTTTCTGTGTGGAGTTTGCATGTTCTCCTCGTGTCCGTGTGGGTTTCCGCCAGGTGCTCCGGTTTCCCCCACAGTCCAAAGACATGCAGGTTAGGTTAACTGGTGACTCTAAATTGACCGTAGATGTGAGTGTGAATGGTTGTCTGTGTCTGAAGCTTGGAAAACATTTGCTATGCATCGCACAAATGGTGGCGATGCAACCAATTTTTCATTGCCAAGTTTTTTGCAAACCCATCACGAGCTGTAGTGTGACCAGGGTCTTAGTTTCTCTTTAACTCAACCTTTATATGGTAACATTTATATGTGAAAACCTACATATTTCATGGGGAAGTGTTCTGGAAAGTGGGTGTAATACAACCCCAATTCTAAAAAAGTTGGGACGCTGAGTAAACTGTAAATAAAAACAGAATATGATCATTTGCAAATCATGGAAACCCTATATTTCATTGAAAATAGTACAAAGACAACATATCAAATGTTGAAACTGAGAAATTTTATTGTTTTTTTGAAAAATATATGCTCATTTTGAATTTGATGTCAGCAACACGTTTCAGAAAAGTTGGGACGGGGCGCGTTTACCACTATGTTGCATCACCTCTAATTTTAACAACTCTGTAAACATTTGGGAACTGAGGAGACCAATTGCTGTAGTTTTGAAAGAGAAATGTTGTCCCATTCTTATCTGATATACAATTTCAGTTGCTCAACAGTTGGGGTATCCGTTGTCATATTTTGCACTTCATAATGCGCCAAATGTTTTAAATGGAAGACAGGTCTGGACTGCTGGCAGGCCAGTTTAGCACCCGGACTCTCTTACTAAACCAAATTGGGTTTTTTTTTAGCATTACACAACTTTTTCAGTCTTTTGTTACCCCTGTCCCAACTTTTCTGAAAGATGTTGCTGACACCAAATTCAAAATGAGCATATATTTTTTTTTCAAAAAACAATATGATTTCTCAGTTTCAGTATTTGATATGTTGTCTTTGTACTATTTTCAATGAAATATAGGGTTTCCATGATTTGAAAATCTTCACATTCTGTTTTTATTTATGTTTTACTCAGTGTTCCAACCTTTTTGGAATTGGGGTTGTAACTAACCCCAATCTATTGCACAATCTGTTTTCCTTTTAACAGTCCAAGGTGAGCTTGACTCTAGGCATCAAATTAAACATCAAATGTTGAGAAGATATAGGGTGAATGGGGGAGCAAGAGATTGATGGAATATTTTCTATTTTCCTGCTTATTCTGGTACTTAGCCATGTAAAACTCCTTTAATATATTGCCATGGAGTGTGTTGGAGTGGTTAAATCTTGTCATCAGTTCTCCTGATGCAATTTTGCTTAGTTTTTTACTTCGGTTTAACTTGGTACTTGATAAAGAAGACATTCGGAAATGAAGACCTTTGAAATGTATGCGTGTTTATTCTATACATTTATGCCTGATTGTTTTGTATACGTATGCCTGTGTCATCTCACAGTAAGAAGGTTCCAGGTTTGAACCTCGCAGCCAATTAGAGGCTTTCCATGCAGAGTTCCCATGTCGTCCCTGTGCTTGCATGGGTTTCCTCAGGGTTCTCTGGTTTCCTCCCATAGGCCAAAGACATGCAGATTAAGTCAACTGGCTACTCTACATATGTGCGAGTGTGAATTTGTCTCTGTGTTAGCCCTGCTTCTCAATTGGTTCCTGAGGGATAAGTGGTATAGATAATGGATGTCTGTTAATTTTGAACATACATTCACCGTCCACTTTATTAGGAACACCTTTACACTCATGCAATTATCTAATTAAAGCTACAGAGATCACACTTTTCCCCCATTCTGATGTTTAATGAGAACATTAACTGAAGCTCTTGACCTTTGTCTGTATGACTGTATGCATTGTGCTACTGCCACATGATTGGCTGATTGGATAACTAAATAAATGAACAGGTGTACAAATGTCTCAAATAAAGTGGACTGTGAGGGTATATGCCTGTTTATTCTGTAAAGTTTCTGCAAATTTTTGTGTTTAATTGCCTAGATTTTATTGTCATACAGTGCAACATCAAATGACAGCCCAATAGTAGTAGAGGGGGTGGATGAGTTGCTTTAATCCACACTTGAGTGCAGTTTCTGCATTCACAGCAAAAACAATGAAACACACCAGGGTGTAATTTAAACTGACTAAATACTGCATATGTCGAAGCAACCTAGATTATACTGGGCAAAATGCCAACAAAAAAATTATCCACCTTATTGGATTCAGTACCCACCTAAATGATTTCATAATCCTTCCGGGGAATGTAGTAGATCATAGAAAGGTACTAGATGATTATTTAAGTTATTCTTAACTGAGTGACACCTTGGCATTGATTTTGAATTTATAATTTGGCTGAAGAAATATTAATATTCATATTAATATTACTGTACTCCCCGAATAATTCGTATTTGCCTGTCTAATAAGCTGCAAGTTCTAATTCCCTATGAGCTTTTGTTACCTTGCTGTCAATAAGCCCATTTCTGTTGAAAATCAAACTCTTGAACCAGGGTGTAGTACCTGAGTCCGGTCTCGGACTTCAATCTCATCTCATTATCTGTAGCCGCTTTATCCTTCTACAGGGTCGCAGGCAAGCTGGAGCCTATCCCAGCTGACTACGGGCGAAAGGCGGGGTACACCCTGGACAAGTCGCCAGGTCATCACAGGGCTGACACATAGACACAGACAACCATTCACACTCACATTCACACCTACGGTCAATTTAGAGTCACCAGTTAACCTAACCTGCATGTCTTTGGACTGTGGGGGAAACCGGAGCGCCTGGAGGAAACCCACGCGGACAACATGCAAACTCCACACAGAAAGGCCCTCGCCGGCCCGGGGGCTCGAACCCAGGACCTTCTTGCTGTGAGGCAACAGCGCTAACCACTACACCACCGTACCGCCGGACTTCAATCTAAACTTGAGAATTTTTTTTCTATTGTCTCAAAGTTGTGTTGGAGTAATTGTTATAAGCACTCGGACTTGTCTCTGTCTTGGCCATTGGTCTCGCCAAATACTCTAGTTGGTCTCAACCGACTCCAGCAGCCTTTATATATATATATATATATATATATATATATATATATATATATATATATATAAATACACACACACACACACACACACACACACAGTGGTGCTTGAAAGTTTGTGAACCCTTTAGAATTTTCTATATTTCTGCATAAATATGACCTAAAACATCATCAGATTTTCACACAAGTCCTAAAAGTAGATAAAGAGAACCCAGTTAAATAAATGATACAAAAATATTATACTTGGTCATTTATTTATTGAGGAAAATGATCTAATATTATGTATCTGTGAGTGGCAAAAGTATGTGAACCTTTGCTTTCAGTATCTGGTGTGACCCCCTTGTGCAGCAATAACTGCAACTAAAGATTTCCAGTAACTGTTGATCAGTCCTGCACACCAGCTTGGAGGAATTTTAACCCATTCCTCCGTACAGAACAGCTTCAATTCTGGGATGTTGGTGGGTTTCCTCACATGAACTGCTCGCTTCAGGTCCTTCCACAACATTTCGATTGGATTAAGGTCAGGACTTTGACTTGCTTAGGGTCTTGCTGCATGACCCACCTTCTCTTGAGATTCAGTTCAGGGACAGATGTCCTGACATTTTCCTTAAGAATTTGCTGGTATAATTCAGAATAAATTCTTCCTTCAATGATGGCAAGCCGTCCTGGCCCAGATGCAGCAAAATAGCCCCAAACCATGATACTACCACCACCATGTTTCACAGATGGGATAAGGTTCTTATGCTGGAATGCAGTGTTTTTCTTTCTCTAAACATAACACTTCTCATTTGAGCCAAAAAGTTCTATTTTGGTCTCATCCGTCCACCAAACATTTTTCCAATAACCTTCTGGCTTGTTCACATGATCTTTAGCAAACTGCAGACGAGCAGCAATGTTCTTTTTGGAGAGCAGTGGCTTTCTCCTTGCAACCCTGCCATGCACATCATTGTTGTTCCGTGTTCTCCTGATGGTGGGCTCATGAACATTAACATTAGCCAATGTGAGAGAGGTCTTCAGTTGCTTAGAAGTTACCCTGGGGTCCTTTGTGACCTCGCCGACTATTACACGCCTTGCTCTTGGAGTGATCTTTGTTGGTCGAACACTCCTGGGGAGGGTAACAATGGTCTTGAATTTCCTCAATTTATACACAATCTGTCTGACTGTGGATTGGTGGAGTCCAAACTCTTTAGAGATGGTTTTGTAACCTTTTCCAGCCTCATGAGCATCAACAAAGCTTTTTCTGAGGTCCTCGGAAATCTCCTTTGTTTGTGCCATGATATACTTCCACAAACATGTGTTGTGAAGATCAGACTTTGATAGATCCCTGTTCTTTAAATAAAACAGGGTGCCCACTCACACCTGACTGTCATCCCATTGATTGAAAACATCTGACTCTGATTTCACCTTCAAATTAACTGCTAATCCTAGAGGTTCACATACTTTTGCCACTCACAGATATGTAATATTGGATCATTTTCCTCAATAAATAAATGACCAAGTATAATATTTTTGTCTCATTTGTTTAACTGGGTTCTCTTTATCTACTTTTAGGACTTGCGTGAAAATCTGATGATGTTTTAGGTCATATTTATGCAGAAATATAGAAAATTCTAAAGGGTTCACAAACTTTCAAGCACCACTGTGTGTGTCTCATCTCATTATCTCTAGCCGCTTTATCCTGTTCTACAGGGTCGCAGGCAAGCTGGAGCCTATCCCAGCTGACTACGGGCGAAAGGCGGGGTACACCCTGGACAAGTCACCAGGTCATCACAGGGCTGACATATAGACACAGACAACCATTCACACTCACATTCACACCTACGGTCAATTTAGAGTCACCAGTTAACCTAACCTGCATGTCTTTGGACTGTGGGGGAAACCGGAGCACCCGGAGGAAACCCACATGGACACAGGAACAACATGCAAACTCCACACAGAAAGGGCCTCGCTGGCTACAGGGCTCGAACCTGGACCTTCTTGCTGTGAGGCGACAGCGCTAACCACTACACCACCGTGCCGCCCCCACTGTGTGTGTGTGTGTGTGTATACAGTGGGGCAAAAAAGTATTTAGTCAGCCACCAATTGTGCAAGTTCTCCCACTTAAAAAGATGAGAGAGGCCTGTAATTTTCATCATAGGTACACTTCAACTATGAGAGACAGAATGGGCGGAAAGAATCCAGGAAATCACATTGTAGGATTTTTATTGAATTAATTGGTAAATTCATCGGTAAAATAAGTATTTGGTCACCTACAAACAAGCAAGATTTCTGGCTCTCACAGACCTGTAACTTCTTCTTTAAGAGGCTCCTCTGTCCTCTATTCATTACCTGTATTAATGGCACCTGTTTGAACTCGTTATCAGTATAAAAGGCACCTGTCCACAACCTCAAACAGTCACACTCCAAACTCCACTATGGCCAAGACCAAAGAGCTGTCAAAGGACACCAGAAACAAAATTGTAGACCTGCACCAGGCTGGGAAGACTGAATCTGCAATAGGTAAGCAGCTTGGTGTGAAGAAATCAACTGTGGGAGCAATTATTAGAAAATGGAAGACATACAAGACCACTGATAATCTCCCTCGATCTGGGGCTCCATGCAAGATCTCACCCCGTGGAGTCAAAATGATCACAAGAATGGTGAGCAAAAATCCCAGAACCACACGGGGGGACCTAGTGAATGACCTGCAGAGAGCTGGGACCAAAGTAACAAAGGCTACCATCAGTAACACACTACGCCGCCAGGGACTCAAATCCTGCAGTGCCAGATGTGTCCCCCTGCTTAAGCCAGTACATGTCCAGGCCCATCTGAAGTTTGCTAGAGAGCATTTGGATGATCCAGAAGAGGATTGGGAGAATGTCATATGGTCAAATGAAACCAAAATAGAACTTTTTGGTAAAAACTCAATTTGTCGTGTTTGGAGGAGAAAGAATGCTTAGTTGCATCCAAAGAACACCATACCTACTGTGAAGCATGGGGGTGGAAACATCATGCTTTGGGGCTGTTTTTCTGCAAAGGGACCAGGATGACTGATCCGTGTAAAGGAAAGAATGAATGGGGCCATGTATCGTGAGATTTTGAGTGAAAACCTCCTTCCATCAGCAAGGGCATTGAAGATGAAACATGGCTGGGTCTTTCAGCATGACAATGATCCCAAACACACTGCCCGGGCAACGAAGGAGTGGCTTCGTAAGAAGCATTTCAAGGTCCTGGAGTGGCCTAGCCAGTCTCCAGATCTCAACCCCATAGAAAATCTTGGAGGGAGTTGAAATTCCATGTTGCCCAGCGACAGCCCCAAAACATCACTGCTCTAGAGGAGATCTGCATGGAGGAATGGGCCAAAATACCAGCAACAGTGTGTGAAAACCTTGTGAAGACTTACAGAAAACGTTTGACCTCTGTCATTGCCAACAAAGGGTATATAACAAAGTATTGAGATGAACTTTTCTGATTGACCAAATACTTATTTTCCACCATAACTTGCAAATAAATTCTTTAAAAATCAAACAATGTGATTTTCTGGATTTTTTTCCTCATTTTGTCTCTCATAGTTGAGGTATACCTATGATGAAAATTACAGGCCTCTCTCATCTTTTTAAGTGGGAGAACTTGCACAATTGGTGACTGACTAAATACTTTTTGCCCCACTGTGTGTGTGTGTGTGTGTGTGTATATTTATTTTTCTCAAGTAACTCCTCCTTCAAAACAAAATCACTCACACAGTTGCCTCACAGCAAGGAGTTTCTGGGTTTGAGCCCAGCAGCCGATGGAGGCCTTTCTGGGAGGAGTTTGCATGTTCTCCCCGTGTCTGCATGGGTTTCCTCTGGGTGCTCCGGTTTCCCCCACAGTCTAAAGACATGCGGTTAGGTTAACATGGGGTGGCCATGGGCTGAAGTGCCCTTGAGCAAGGCACCTAACCCCCAACTACTCCCCGGGTGCTGTAGCATAGCTGCCCACTGCTCTGGGTTTGTGCTCATTGCTCGCTTACTTGTGTGTGCTTACTGCTTCAGATGGGTTAAACGTATTGGAGGAATTTCACTGTGCTTGAGTGTGCATGTGACAAAATAAAGCCTTCTTCTTCTAAAATGGGAATTGGTTTAATTAATTTAAAATACGTCTAGAATGAGTGTTGACATTGGCTGCCTGGTAACCGCCTGACCGCCTGCCAAAACTCATTGTCTCTCTCATTTGGACTCGGTCTTGACTTGGGCACGAACCACTTTGGACTCAATCTTAACTAATCCTGGTCTTGGACTTGTCTTGGACTCGACAAAGGTGGTCTTGACTGCAGCTCTGTCTTGAACACTTGCTTGCTTGGTAATAAGTAAATAAATGGAAAAAAGAATATGGTACTAAATGGAAAAAAAAGAATAAGCACTGAAATGAAGTAAAAAGGAGCAAACAAAACGTCTAAGGTGATGTAGATTTTCTGCCACGTTCACATTCTCACCAGTACATTGCCGTTTACTGCCTGTGAGAGACTATCCTGCTTCCATTGCTGTGTCAGGTTTATTGACGACCGCCCTTTTCTAACAGCAGCCTGCATTTCATGTGAGCGTTTAATTAATGGAAAAGACAGTAATGACTTTCCTGGGGATGAGCGGATGGAGAGAGAGAGGTGATGGATGACGCATTGAATTGATTACAAATAAATCAGAGAGAGAGAGAGAGAGAGAGAGAGAGATTTCTCCATCTTGCTGAGGGAGATGCCATTCGACCGTGTATGTGTGACTCTTTTACATTCTGCATGGGATTTTCTTTGTGTCTTTGTTTTATGCACATTTCTTACAGAACATTTTCAACTTCTTAGGTTTTAAAAAAAGGTCTTTATTAGGTTATTGGTGCAGGCACTGTCATTATCAGTGTCACTCACTTGATAAAATTTATATTTAAAAAAAAAACAAAATGTACACTAACAAATTAGAAGCTGCTCAAGAATGTGGACTTTGATAGGATATAGTGTATGCCAATTTTATCTCTATATGTCTGCTGTGGAAATGAAAATAATTTATGGCATTATAGATGATAATATGCAGACGTGCTTGGTTATTATCCATACATGCTTTGCAATTACAGATATATTTTCATTTCCTTAACAGAGTGATGGTATGTTGCTTTTTGGATGCTATAATCCCAATGTCATAAAATAAAACACCTTCACACATGCCCTTGACCGGTATTGATTCCAAATAACACTTCAGCCAACTTGCTTGTACACAAGAGTGTTGTTTAAAACATGAAAAATAACTACTACATGCATTGTAGGGATTTGATATTTTTGTCACAAATTAAATCACAAATTGCACACATCAGCAAACTCTAATCCTGAGTAACCCTTTTTGTATGTGATAATTTTTTAGATATGGTGCCTCAAAGACATCCCAGTGATACATCCATTAAGCTCCCCCGCCCTTTATGTTTGTGTTAAAGAGACAGTGTGTAGCAGCTACAGCATCAAATACTATGTCCACTGCAGCGGGATTGAGTATCTATGACCAAGCAAGTGGAAGAAATGTCAGAAATAAACCTTCAAATACCGCAGAGCTGCAGACAAAGATAAGCCTGTCATCTGTCGCCTCTCTGTGGACAATTTATGATGGGTGTGTGAGCAGAGAGCTAGCTGTTGATGACTAGCTATAAAGATTCAGCGGACAGCAGGTGACGGATCTAAGCGGAGGCTGGGAAACAAAGGAGGCAGGCAAAAAGGGAGGAGTAAATGAGAGAGAAGGAGCGGATAGTAGATAAAGCTGCAGCCAGGACCATGAGCTGCACCCTTGTGACCGCATCTTATGATTCGCTGCCAGCTCAGCTGAGTCCCCATCGTGTAAAAGATCAACATTTTACTCGAAGGCTTTCATCTCCACACGGTTTGGGAGCCCGCACCTCATCATCTGTGCCTCGTCGTCCTTCAGCTCTGCCGGGATATCCACTTTCTTCCTTCCAGGAGCCAAACAACCTCAACGATCAACTTCATCATCAGCGTCTCTCCCTGTCATTAGGTTCCAAAGCCTCACTGGCGCCCCCTGTGCCTCAGGCAAATCCTGCCCCACCATGCTGCCAAGTGGTGGGTATTGTGCCATTGCTACGCCTGGCACTACTCATCTTCAGCTGCCTCTTCTGGGCAGCCGGATTGGCGATCTTCACCCTAGGAGTCTGGGCACAAGCATCCCTGGCTGACTACATGCTGCTTTCATCTAACCACTACCCCAATGCTCCACTGATACTCCTCGGTACAGGGGCTGCCATCACCTCCTGGGGTTTCCTGGGTTGCCTGGGTGTGGCAGCCAATTTGCCCTTCCTTCTACGCACCTTTGGCTTCTTCCAGCTGGCTGTACTGATGGGGGGATTGGCCGCTGGACTTTCAGGACTATTCTACAGGGAAGACATCGCTGGAGGTTTCCGCAGTGGGCTACAGAGGGCAGTGGAGGGCTATGGAGAAGACGAAGGACGTGCTGATGCTCTGGACAGCCTTCAGAGGGCGCTGAAGTGCTGCGGGGCAGATGGCTGGCATGACTGGCTCCTGTCTGACTGGGCTGTACAGGATGCGGTTTCACTGACAAGTAGCTCAGACAATGACACTTATTATGTTTCTGTACCGGACAGTTGTTGCATACGGCGCAAAGGCTGTCATAACAGGCCATTGCCAGAAGGAGGAACTGGTAGCATTGAAGGTGTGGGGATTCACCCACATGGTTGCTTCAAGAAAGTATTTAGTTTTGTCAATGCGAACATCTTTCACATTGCTGCTGCTGTCCTAGCTCTTGCTTTTACCCAGGTAGCAGGTATCATTCTCGCATGCCTTCTCGCCAACCGCCTACCTCCTCGGCCTCATAGGCGTGGTCACTAAAGAATTGCAGGTCAGTATCAGCCGTTCTAGGAAAAGCCTTGTTGAGATGGACCTGTAGTTAGATACATTTTAATCTTAGAGTAAAAGCCATTTTTCAGTAAAGAATTATCATTAATAGCATGGGTCACTATGGTTCTACCCAGGGCTGTCCATGGCTTGTCCTTTCCCATCACCTCACCTGGGAAGGTAGTTTCTAGTTTCTCTGTAGGCTGTCGAGTGGTGGTGATGATGATAAACAAATTTTTTTTTTTTGAAATGAAGCCAAAATCCCAAATGTCTTTGTATACTATACATGAGGTTATTTGGTAGGGTGTCCAGCTCCAGTTATACCTGATATAGGAAGCCATTTGGGATTTGTCTACCAAGGTTTACTCACAAACATAATTTGTCAAAGTTTAACCAATTGTTATACATTATTTTTTAGCTCTACTCTTATGTCCCGGGCAAAACGGGTAACGAATTTCACCACGAGTACTGAAGGACGGGACAGCTCGCGTGGCAGTGGAAATTGCAACAACATGGAGTAATTGTGGGTAATTTGGCGAGCTCAGCCGTGCTGCACCATCTGGTAGAAATTCACTGTAACATTCTAACTTAAAAGATTAAATGATGTCCACTAAAACTGGTGCAAAAATACAAAGGTGCTTTCAGCATCTGCACAACTAATGGGTTTTGAAACAGTCTCAGAAATCTGAGTAAGATTTTTATTACACAAAATATTTTAAATGTTGAGAAAAACTATGACGTAGCTTACAAAATCAATGTGTCTGATTTACAAGTTAAACCATGCTATTTTGCGGATTTTCGTGTGATTTTATTTTGTGAATATTACGAATATGAATTCCTCTCAGTTGTCTTTGTGGAGTAATGTCAGGAGACAACACATACTATATATACTGTAAAAGCTGTTTGTTGTGTAATATCTGTAAAAAATAATCATAATTATGTGACTATTCCTAGAAAGTTAGAAAGAAAGAAAGAAAGAAAGAAAGAAAGAAAGAAAGAAAGAAAGAAAGAAAGAAGAAATGGGCTATAGAAAACTGTAGATTTTAGAATATTAGATGATTTGTATGTATACTTACTCATTGTTGAGCGATTGCCAAGATGATATACTCTGCTTTGATGTGTAGTTTTCATTTTAAAATGAACAGCTAGATATGTAAATCCCTTTGCTGTTTATATTATAGAAACTTCAGCCCTAGTCTAACTCACACTAATGACACTATGATTCTTCTGAGCTGTGTATGAGTGCATTCTTTTGTGGTGAGCTACATCTTCAGGAACAGATTTGACCACATACAGATGCTATTCAACATCTCCAGACAATCTGCAAAGTGTAATAATTAAATAAATTTTCTCCTTATAAATTTTCTCCAAATACAATGACACAGCTCCATCTGATCCAACTATTTCTCTAATGGTCACGAACCAAGCACAGACTTTACACTGAAATAATATCCTGTCCGATTTCATTTCCTAAGCATTTGTTCTGATTGACTACATAAAGGATAAGATCTGCTACTGTTTAAGATATTTTACAGCCAGTTAAAAATCTTGGAGACTATTTCAGGACTATTTCATATATTGTATATTATATATTGTAGGGCAAATTGTAAGGAATGCTATGATGTGTTTGGCCAGCTATAATGAAGAAGCTACTTTTGCTTTTAGCACTTTTGTTAACCATAAATTAGTGGTTGTGTAAGCTTAAAAATAAAAATGATAACCAAAAAATGCTGTGTTTTCTATTAATCATTTGTATAGAAGTGTATTGATATATTTATTATATATAAGAAATGACATCCTGCATGGCTTATTATGCTCACTTTATGTAGGCATATCAGGTGAAAACTGAAATTCAATCCAAATTGCTTGAAACTGCTCTCATTGAGTTCAGAATTGAATGCAGAACAACATAGTTTTTACAGAATTAAAATATGTTTATCTGTTCTTGAGAAAGAACAAGTCGAAGACTGAAAAAAAGGCTTAATTTTTAGAAATTTAAAGGAACATCTGACTGTTACAAAGCACTTACACTGAAGGCTCCTTCCATAACGTGTAAATAAAATCTCATTTCAGAAGGCTTCAGTGATGTTCCTTTGTTGAACAGCAAGACATTTTAAATCTGTGTACAGTATTATTAGTCGGAGTGTGTGGATCATTAATTAACCATACAAGTCCCTGTGTACAGTAAGTTACTATAGACGTGATAATGTAATAAATGAGTGTATTGCAAGCCTGTAATTTGCCTTGCAGCCAATACTACTATCAGTGCTGCTTTTATATAAAATGAATCCTTTCCTTTCTTATCTTGTGGAAGGATGGTGTTCATCCCTCCAGTATATTTCCATAGAATTATGCTAAGGCACATTAAAGCAGTCGTTGGCTCATGGTGGCCCGACACCTTGCAAAGACACTATGTTGTCCCCCCCCCCATTTCTACAAAACAGCCGGTTGGGTTTCCCCCCCATTTCTCACCCACGTGTATGTCCATCCATTCATTATCTGTAGCCGTTTATCCTGTACAGGGTCGCAGGCAAGCTGGAGCCTATCCCAGCTGACTATGGGTGAGAGGCATGGTACACCCTGGACAAGTTGCCAGGTCATCACAGGGCTGACACATAGACACACAAACAACCCCATGTGTATGTGTACAAATTTAACTCAAAAACATTTCATTTTACCAATACATTTTTTTAGGCAAGTCAATTAGGGCATCTATTTTTTTCATATCAGGGTCATTTCGAAATGATCAATATATCAGAATTTCAGTGGTTTAAGATTTTATATACGTACACCCAGTTGATTTTCTCTTTAAACAGTCTGGAAGATTCCATAAATGTATGTAATGACTTTTAGAAGCTTCTGATTGGCCAGTTTTCATCATTAGGAGTGTACATGTGGCTATATTTAAGGCCAGTGCCTTTTTGCGCTTGATACCATGGGAAAATCTAAGCAACCCATCCAAGACCTTAGAAAAAACAAATTGTGGCTCTCTACAAGCCTGATTCCTTCTTACAACCCCAAGTCCAAAAAAAGCTGTGTAAACTGTAAATCAAAACAGAATGCAAAAATTTGCAAATCACGGAACCCCTATATTTAATTGAAAATAGTACAAAGACAACATATCAAATGTTGAAACTGAGAAATTTTATGGTTTTTTGAAAAATATACGCTCTCACTGATTTCACTGGGTTTTCACTGATTTCTTTGTACTGTTCTTTTTCTGTGGATGAATGATTGTTCAACATACATACTTTAATATAAAAAGACAAGAATTTGGTGCACAAGTTTTAATTTATTTTGGATTTTCTGAAGTCAACACAGAGTCAAAATTATACATGCAGGGTCAAAAATTTACATACACATTATTATTATTATTATTATTATTATTATTATTATTAAAAAGATTATTAAAAAGATATTTTAACTTGTCATTCCAAGGCCTCTTAGTTTCCTGTCAGTGATCGTGATTGTCTACAGCTGGTAGCTTCTCTGTGCCAGCATAAAAAGGATTTGTTTGACAGCACTTTTTGGATTGACCAACACAGTACAATGGGAACATCCAAGGAGCTCAGTGCAGATCTGTGAAAGATGATCATATTTACACACTCAGGAATGTCTCTTGGAGTCATTTCTAAATAACTGAAGATTCAAAGATCATCAGTTCAAACAACTGTATGTCAGTACAAGTTATTGGGAGGTATAGCCACTTTGCCAAGCCACTTTGCTGGAATAAGGCCCAAAGTGTCACCCTCAGAGAGGAAATTGTTTTGGATGGTCAGGAATAACCCAGGACCCAGCAAGGCTCAGGCCTGCAATGAACTGGAAGCTGCTGGATAGGCTCCAGCTTGCCTGCGACCCTGTAGAACAGGATAAAGCGGCTACAGATAATGAGATGAGATCTTTAAATGTTTAATATGGTGGTGCAGTGGTTAGCACTGTCGCCTCACAGCAAGATCCGGGTTCGAGCCCCGTGGCCGGCGAGGGCCTTTCTGTGCGGAGTTTGCATGTTCTCCCCGTATCTGCGTGGGTTTCCTCCGGGTGCTCCGGTTTCCCCCACAGTCCAAAGACATGCAGGTTAGGTTAACTGGTGACTCTAAATTGACTGTAGGTGTGAGTGTGAATGGTTGTCTGTGTCTATGTGTCAGCCCTGTGATGACCTGGCGACTTGTCCAGGGTGTACCCCACCTTTCGCCCGTAGTCAGCTGGGATAGGCTCCAGCTTGTGTGCGATCCTGTAGAACAGGATAAAGCGGCTAGAGATAATGAGATGAGATGTTTAATTTGAAGAAAGACATTTTATTTGAAAAATATTTTAAAAAATGGATGTAGAGAAGGTGGGTTGAAAGTGGTTCACAAGATCACAGTACGTAATCATGCCTTGAAAATTAATTACTTGACTTATAAACAATCTGGCCACTTTATTAGGAACACCTGCTCGTTCAGCTAATCATGAGGCAGAAGCGCAATCATAAAATAATGCAGATACGGTTCAAGAGCTTCACTTGAAGTTCACACCAGACATCAGAGGTGAGGGGAAAATTTGATCTCAGTGACACTTGACAGATGGCCTGATTTAAATATTTCAGAAATTCCTGGAATTTAAACTCAACAGTCTCTAGAGTTAACACAATCGTGTGAAAAACAAATATCCTGGGATCTGTAGTTCTGTAAGCGGAAATGCTTTGTTGATGATAAAGGAATATACTGAGCTAACAGTAAGTCTATGGTAACTCAAATCGCCACTCTTTAAAACTGTGCTGAGCAGAAAAGCACCTCTGAATGGACAACACATCAAATGTTCAGGTACCGTAGATGGGCTACAACAGTAGAAGACCACACTGTGTCCAACTCCTGTCAGGCAAAAACAGGAATCTGAGGCTATGGTGGGTACAGGTTCACTGCAACTGTCTTCATTCCTCGTTCTCTTTTTTATGTTAAGCAGAATATTTATAACTTTTTAAAAACTTTTTTTTGTGGAAAGTAATGAACTACTCTACATGTATGCTTGTAACAGTACTTGAGTATATAGTAGTTCATTGTAACATTGTTTATTTGTATATTTAAATCAGAGAACTTGTACTTCTTACTTTATTTTAAAAATCAATTATTCTACATAGGGTTACTGTGGGGCGGCACGGTGGTGTAGTGGTTAGCACTGTCTTGCCTTACAGCAAGAAGGTCCTGGGTTCGAGCCCAGCGGCTGACGAGGGCCTTTCTGTGTGGAGTTTGCATGTTCTCCCCATGTCTGCGTGGGTTTCCTCCGGGTGCTCCGGTTTCCCCCACAGTCTAAAGGCATGCAGGTTAGGATAATTGGTGACTCTAAATTGACCGTAGGTGTGAATGTGAGTGTGAATGGTTGTCTGTGTCTATGTGTCAGCCCTGTGATGACCTGGCGACTTGTCCAGGGTGTACCCCGCCTCACGCCCATAGTCAGCTGGGATAGGCTCCAGCTTGCCTGCGACCCTGTAGGACAGGATAAGTGGCTACAGATAATGGATGGATGGATGGATGGGTTACTGTGGCAAGATGGGTTACTGTGGCAAGTGGAGGAGTCAACGGAAGAGGCAGAAACCATTTTCCAATAAAAAGTGCTCTTTTTATGTCTTTTTCTATTTTTTAAAGGCGCAAATATATCTCATCTCATCTCATTATCTGTAGCCGCTTTATCCTGTTCTACAGGGTCGCAGGCAAGCTGGAGCCTATCCCAGCTGACTACGGGCGAAAGGCGGGGTACACCCTGGACAAGTCGCCAGGTCATCACAGGGCTGACACATAGACACATGTGGTCCTTCGGTTTCCCCCGGAACCAGGAAGTGGATGCTGAAATGAATGTGATGAACTGTTTACAGAGTGGTGATTCTCATCTCATCTCATTATCTCTAGCCGCTTTATCCTGTTCTACAGGGTCGCAGGCAAGCTGGAGCCTATCCCAGCTGACTACGGGCGAAAGGCGGGGTACACCCTGGACAAGTCGCCAGGTCATCACAGGGCAGAGTGGTGATTACCAAGTTTTAACAAATAAATGATTGTTTTTATCAGCCAGTATGTATCATTGCATTTGTGGAAACCATTAGGAATTATTTAAGAGTGAAGCCTGCTCCAAGTAGAAAAAATAATTTGTGGAAACCATCTCATCTCATTATCTGTAGCCGCTTTATCCTGTTCTACAGGGTCGCAGGCAAGCTGGAGCCTATCCCAGCTGACTACGGGCGAAAGGCGGGGTACACCCTGGACAAGTCGCCAGGTCATCACAGGGCTGACACATAGACACAGACAACCATTCACACTCACATTCACACCTACGGTCAATTTAGAGTCACCAGTTAACCTAACCTGCATGTCTTTGGACTGTGGGGGAAACCGGAGCACCCGGAGGAAACCCACGTGGACACGGGGAGAACATGCAAACTCCGCACAGAAAGGCCCAAGCCGGCTACGGGGCTCGAACCCGGACCTTCTTGCTGTGAGGCGACAGCGCCAACCACTACACCACCGTGCCGCCCCAATCCTAAAGCTGTCCACCAAATTTCATCCAAATCCGTTCACTACTTTTTGAGTTACATTGGGAACAGACATAAAAATCCTGGATCCATATACATATCCGGATTTGCATAAAAATTTAAGCAACTGTTCTTTGATCCATGGCTCACCTTTCCTCAAAATTTCATCAAAATCTGTTCACTACTTTTTGAGTTTAATTGTGAAAATTCAAACAAACAAATGGAGGTGGAATCATAACCTCCTCCAACACAGTTGGTGGAGATAAACATCAGATTAGCCATGTCAACTGCAAAATAATAATATGATTTGTAAAGTTATTACTCAGGTCGTTCTTCACCAGACATACAGACCACCAATGTGTATTTAATTTTTTTCCTTCACTGTATTTACTGTGGCAGCGGGGGCGTGGTCAAGCATCGGTCTGTGACCAGAGGGCGGAGTCAGGGAAGGTAAGTGGCAGAATCACTGCACCTGATGTCAGTTAACCTGTGTTTGTGTGTCTTCCCCAGTGACCGCACCCTATATAACGAGAGAGAGAGCAGAGGAAGGGAGCTCTCTCCCCAACCAGACAACTGATGTGTGTGTGCCTGTCTGTGTGACTGGGAGATTGAGAAACCTGAAAAGCTGAAAATAAAGAGTTTTTTGAAACTCAGTTCTGGCCTGCTGTACTTCTGTGCTCTACCCACCAGCTCAAAGTCCTACAGTGGTGCCGAAACCCAGGGAGGAGCACAGAGGAGAACAGCCCCATGGAGTCCTCCCACTTTGTGGACCTGATCCACGCCCTCGCCACAGCCCAACAGAGCCAGCACCAAGCGCTGGTCGCCCTCCGGAAGGAGCAAGCGCAAAGGTTCAAGGCCCTGGTACTGGCGCAACAGGAAGATTGTCAGGCGTTCCGGCACCTCCTCGCGTCGGCGGGGTCCACCACCTCCACCGCCGCGGGCCCTCCCCACCTCACCCTAATGAAGATGGCCCGCACGACAACCCCGAGGCCTTCCTAGAGCTCTTCGAGCAAGCAGCAGAGGCCTGGGGCTGGCCGGTGGAACAGTGCGCAGCGCGCCTCCTCCCCCTGCTAACGGGTGAGGCGCAGCTGGCCGCGCTACAGCTCCCCGCTGACAGCCGGCTGGTCTACGCAGACCTGCGCCGGGCTGTCCTCCAGTGTGTGGGGTGCACCCCTGAACAACAATGCCAGTGCTTCCGCGCTCTACGCCTAGAGGAGGTCGGCCGGCCATTCGCGTTTGCCCAGCAACTCCGGGACGCCTGCCGGCGGTGGCTGACGGCTGACAACCGCGACGCCGAGGGAATCGTCGATCTGGTGGTACTGGAGCAGTTCGTCGCCTGACTTCCTGAAGGGACCGCGGAGTGGGTCCAGTGCCATCGCCCGGTGTTGCTGGATCAGGCCATCGAGTTGACGGAGGATCATTTGGCGGCTGTTCCAATGGCAGGATCGCAGATCTCCTCCTCTCTCCCTTCCCTTCTGTGTCTCGTCCTCGCCCCGTTACCTCACCGCGGAGGCGGGGGCCAGCCCGCCACATCCATGGTGCCCTCCCGTTTCCTGCTTCCGTGTCTGTGTCTCCCCCCCCTCAGGTGAGTGAGCCCCAGAGCACCGGTGCAGAGAGAGAGCCCGGGCCAGTTTGCTGGCGCTGCGGGGAGCCGGGGCACCTTCAGCATCAGTGCTCGGCAATGGAGGTGGGCGCGGTGGTCCGGATCCCCGACACGCCAGGAACCGCCCTCGATCGGGCCGGAGAGTATCACATACCGGTGAGTGTCCAAGGGGATACATATCAGGCTTTGGTGGACTCCAGCTGTCATTAGACCTCAATCCACCAAAGCCTGGTGCAAGACGAGGCATTGGGGAGAGCACAATTGGTGAAGGTGTTGTGTGTGCATGGTGATGTTCACAGCTACCCTTTAGTGTCGGTCCACATTCTATTTCAAGGGGAAAAATTTAGTGTAAAGGCGGCGGTTAATCCTTGCCTTACCCACTCGATAATTTTGGGGACTGATTGGCCGGGATTTCGGGAGTTAATGACTCATTTAGTGAAGAGTGGGTCCTGCCATAGTTCAGCAGGGGGAGGTCCTGGTGTGGCATTGGTGGGAGCAGCTGTCACAGAGCCGTCTACATCATCTCCACATCAGAGTGAGGAGCAGCAGGCTCCTTCTCCCTCTCTCGGGGAATCCCTCGCGGATTTCCTGTTAGAGCAGTCGCGAGACGAGACACTGCAGCATGCATTTGACCAAGTGAGAGTAATCGATGGTCAAATGCTCCAGCCAAACGCCACCCTGTCCTTCTCCTATTTCTCCATTATGAAGGATAGATTATACCGAGTGACGCAGGACACTCAGACTAAGGAGCCGGTCACACAACTTTTGATCCCAAAGAGCCGCCGGGAATTGATATTCCAGGCGGCTCACTTTAATCCCATGGCTGGACACTTGGGGCAGGATAAGACACTAGCCCGAATAATGGCCCGGTTCGATTGGCCAGGGATTCGCGGCGATGTCCGTAGGTGGTGTACGGCATGCCGCGAATGCCAATTAGTAAATCCAGTGGCCATTCCAAAAGCACCTCTGCACCCTCTACCATTAATCGAGACCCCGTTCAAAAGAATTGGGATGGATCTCCTCGGGCCATTAGATCGGTCAACGTGAGCGTATCGCTTTATTTTAGTTCTGGTGGACTATGCAATGCGATACCCGGAAGCAGTGCCTCTTTGCAATATCTCAGCACGTAGTATTGCGGAAGCACTCTTCCACGTCATCTCCCGAGTCGGACTCCCCAAAGAGATTCTGACTGATCAAGGCACTTCGTTTATGTCACGCACACTGCACGAACTATATGGGTTACTGGGAATTAAGCCGATCCGCACCAGCGTTCATCACCCACAAACAGACGGTTTAGTTGAACGGTTCAATCGCACCCTCAAGAATATAATTAAAAAGTTTGTACGCGAGGATGCACACAATTGGGATAAATGGCTCGAACCCCTGTTATTCACAGTGCAAGAGGTCCCACAAGCCTCCATGGGGTTCTCCCCGTTTGAATTATTATATGGGTGTAAGCCGCGCGGCATCCTAGATGTACTGCGGGAAAATTGGAAGGAGGGACCTTCACCAAGCAAAAATGAAATTCAATACGTTATCTACCTGTGCGCAAAACTCCACACACTCACACACCTAACCCAAGAGAATTTGCAGCAGGCCCAAGAATGGCAAATCTGCCTGTATGACGGGGTACACACCTTAGGGAGTTCGCACCGGGAGATAAAGTACTGGTACTGTTGCCCACGTCGAGCTCCAAATTGATCGCCAAGTGGCAAGGACCCTTTGAGGTCACACGGTGAGTCGGGGACATTGACTATGAGGTGAGACGAATGGACAGGGGTGGGATGCTACAGATTTACCACCTCAATCTGCTCAAACTCTGGAATGAGGAGGTCCCTGTGGCATTGGTGTCGTTGGTTCCAGAGAAGGCTGAGCTGGGGCCGGAGGTTCAAAAGGGAACATTGACGTCGCTTACCTCTCCGGTCCCCTGTGGAGACCACCTCTCCCTGACCCAACTCACAGAGGTTGCCCAGTTGCAGACCGAATTTTCGCATGTATTCTCGCCCCTGCCCGGCCGCACCCGCCTCATAGAACACCACGTTGAGACGCCCCCAGGGGTGGTAGTGCGCAGCCGCCCTTACAGGCTACCTGAACACAAGAAAAAGGTGGTTCGGGAAGAACTCGAGGCCATGCTCAACATGGGCATCGTCGAGGAGTCCCACAGTGACTGGAGCAGTCCGGTGGTCTTGGTTCCCAAGGCCGACGGGTCAGTCCAGTTCTGTGTGGACTATAGAAAAGTCAATGCGGTGTCTAAATTCGATGTGTACCCAATGCCTCGTATTGACGAGCTGCTCGATCGACTAGGCATGGCTCGCTTTTATTCAACACTGGATTTGACAAAGGGTTATTGGCAAATCCCCTTGACTCCTTTATCCCGAGAAAAAAATGGCCTTTTCCACACTGTTTGGCTTACACCAGTTTGTCACACTTACTTTTGGGCTGTTTGGGGCGCCCGCTACATTCCAGCGGCTTATGGACAGGGTCCTCCGCCCCCACGCCACCTATGCGGCCACATACTTAGACGACATTATAATCTATAGTAATGACTGACCGGGGCATCTGCAACACCTGAGGGCCGTCCTTAGGTTGCTGAGGCGAGCGGGTCTCACGGCCAACCCGAAGAAGTGTGCGATTGGGCGGGTGGAAGTACAGTATCTGGGCTTCCACTTGGGCAATGGGCAGGTGCGTCCCCAAATTAATAAGACAGCAGCGATTGTGGCCTGCCCGAGGCCCAAGACCAAAAAGGGGGTGAGACAGTTCCTGGGGCTGGCTGGCTACTATCGTAGGTTTATACCTAATTATTCGGACGTCACCAGCCCGCTGACTGATCTCACTAAAAAGGGGGCACCAGATCCGGTCCAGTGGACGGAGCAATGCCAGCGGGCTTTCTCTGAGGTGAAGGATGCACTGTGTGGGGGGGGCCACTGTTACACTCCCCTGACTTTTCTCTCCCCTTTATGTTGCAGACAGATGCGTCGGACAGAGGGCTGGGGGCTGTTCTGTCCCAGGAGGTGGAGGGGGAGGATCGCCCCGTGCTGTACATCAGCAGAAAGCTGATGTGCGTGAGGGGCACTACAGCACGATAGCGAAAGAGTGCCTAGCCATCAAGTGGGTGATCCTCGCCCTCCGCTACTACCTGCTGGGACGCCCTTTCACCCTCTGTTCGGACCACGCGCCCCTCCAGTGGCTCCACCGCATGGATGCCAACGCGCGGATCATCCGTTGGTATCTGGCACTCCAGTCCTTTAACTTCAAGGTGATCCACAGGCTGGGGGCGCAGATGGTCGTGGCGGACTTCCTCTCCCGTCAAGGGGGGGGGGGGTTGGCTGCAGGCCGGATGGCTGCTCGGCCTGAGTCGGGCAGTGGGGGTATGTGGCAGCAGGGGCATGGGCAAGCGTCGGTCTGTGACCAGTTGGCGGAGTCAGGGAAGGTAAGTGGCAGAATCACTGCACTTGATGTCAGTTAACCTGTGTTTGTGTGTCTTCCCCAGTGACCGCGCCCTATATAACGAGAGAGAGAGAGCAGAGGAAGGGAGCTCTCTCCCCAACCAGACGACTGATGTGTGTGTGCGCGTGTCTGTGTGACTGGGAGATTGAGAAAGCTGAAAATAGAGTTTTTTGAAACTCAGTTCTGTCCTGCCGTACTTCTGTGCTCCACCCACCCGCTCAAAATCCTACATTTACTTTTAAGAGTACTTTTACCTTTTAAAAAAGAGAAAGATTGCTACTTTTACTCTTGATTACTACTTTTACATTTATTTGAGTTAATTATTACTACAGGTGCTATAATTTTACTCAGTTTCGGTGTGTTTTGTACTCTTTCCCCCACTACTACATTTATCTTTATGGCATTTGGCAGACACCCTTCTCCAGAGCAACGTACATAGCTTAGGAGTTGAGGGTTAATCACCTTGCTCCAAGTCCCAGTAATGCAGTAAAATATTTAAGTCACATGGATTTTCAACAGTGAATCATTTTCTGAGGAAGTCTGAGCTGTTAAAGAGTTCCTGGCCACAGTACAGATATAACAGATGGAGTTTTGTATCATTATAAAAGAAACAGGAAAAACAGTGTCAAAAGTACATATACCGGTAGCAGTTGTAAGCCATTGCAATTTGGAGCATAACTTGTCTGATATGTATGTTATTACAGTAAATGTTCATTGTAGGCCAGGGATTTAGAGCTGTTTGTGGTGTTTTGTTTAGCGTTAGTGGGTGGGTCAAATATTTGTGCATATATATGTGTGTGTGTGTGTGTGTGTGACACACTGTGTCCAACTCCTGTCAGGCAAAAACAGGAATCTGAGGCTATGGTGGGTACAGGTTCACTGCAACTGTCTTCATTCCTCGTTCTGTTTTTTTATGTTAAGCAGAATATTTATAACTTTTTTAAAACTTTTTTTGTGGAAAGTAATGAACTACTCTACATGTATGCTTGTAACAGTACTTGAGTATATAGTAGTTCATTGTAACATTGTTTATTTGTATATTTAAATCAGAGAACTTTTACTTCTTACTTTATTTTGAAAATAAATTATTCTACATAGGGTTATTGTGGGGCGGCACGGTGGTGTAGTGGTGAGCACTGTCTTGCCTTACAGAAAGAAGGTCCTGGGTTCGAGCCCAGCGGCTGACGAGGGCCTTTCTGTTTGGAGTTTGCATGTTCTCCCCGTGTCTGCGTGGGTTTCTTCCGGGTGCTCCGGTTTCCCCCACAGTCTAAAGACATGCAGGTTAGGTTAACTGGTGGCTCTAAATTGACCATAGGTGTGAATGTGAGTGTGAATGGTTGTCTGTGTCTATGTGTCAGCCCTGGCGACTTGTCCAGGGTGTACCCTGCCTCTCGTCCATAGTCAGCTGGGATAGGCTCCAGCTTGCCTGCGACCCTCTAGGACAGGATAAGCGGCTACAGATAATGGATGGATGGATGGGTTACTGTGGCAAGATGAGCAGTGGAGGAGTCAATGGAAGAGGCAGAAACCATTTTCCAATAAAAAGTGCTCTTTTTTATGTCTTTTTCTATTTTTTAAAGGTGCAATACAGTGCAATAATGAAAACTGTCAGAAAAATGGCAAAACAAAACTATACAAAACCCAAAATAAATAGGCATAAAGTTGCCAGGTTATGCCACTAAAGGACCCTGCACGACCTTCCCACCACCTTACAAACAACAATACCTTCTTGTTCAGTCAGAACCACTGAGCTCTAAAGTCTGAAGAGCTCATAGGCTCGTCACACTGAAGCCAGCTGGCCGCCATCTTACCACTCCCATCGTGTGTATTTGGCTTATGTTAAAGCGTCATATCCGATCAAACTTGCCCCAAGAAAAGTGTCTACTGACTTTCCCCCTTTCAGTACCTCTTCTTATTTTCTCCACTTTACCTTACATATCTTTATAGCACTCCCCTTCACTGTTATTGTTTTTTTTCCTTTTCCAGTTCAGTCTCTGATAATTTTTTGAACAGCTCTTTTACTACTATAATTATTTTTAGGGAGATTATTTTAGTTTTTCTCTGATACAGTGTATCTTTTTATTTTTTGTATAGTTCTTCCCTTCTATCTATCTACAGTTAGGTCCATATATATTTGGACACTGACACAAATTTTGTTTTTTTTACCTGTTTACTGAAACATATTCAAGTTATAGTTATATAATGGACATGGACATAAAGTCCAGACTTTCAGCTTTCATTTGAGGGTATCCACATTAAAATTGGATGAAGGGTTTAGGAGTTTCAGCTCCTTAACATGTGCCACCCTGTTTTTAAAGGGACCAAAAGTAATTGGACAATTGACTCAAAGGCTATTTCATGGGCAGGTGTGGGAAATTCCTTCATTATGTCATTCTCAATTAAGCAGATAAAAGGCCTGGAGTTGATCTGAGGTGTGGTGCTTGCATTTGGAAGATTTTGCTGTGAAGAAAACATGCAGTCAAAGGAGCTCTCCATGCAGGTGAAACAAGCCATCCTTAAGCTGCGAAAACAGAAAAAACCCATCCGAGAAATTGCTACAATATTAGGAGCAGCAAAATCTACAGTTTGGTACATCCTGAGAAAGAAAGAAAGCACTGTTGAACTCATCAACGCAAAAAGACCTGGACACTCACAGAAGACAACAGTGGTGGATGATCGCAGAATAATGTCCATGGTGAAGAGAAACCCCTTCACAACAGCCAACCAAGTGAACAACACTCTCCAGGAGGTAGGCCTATCAATATCCAAATCTACCATAAAGAGAAGACTGCGTGAAAGTAAATACAGAGGGTTCACTGCATGGTGCAAGCCACTCATAAGCCTCAAGAATAAAAAGGCTAGATTGGACTTTGCTAAAAAACATCTAAAAAAGCCAGCACAGTTCTGGAAGAACATTCTTTGGACAGATGAAACCAAGATCAACCTCTACCAGAATGATGGAAAGAAAAAAGTATGGCGAAGGCGTGGTACAGCTCATGATCCAAAGCATACCACATCATCTGTAAAACACGGCGGAGACAGTGTGATGGCTTGGGCATGCATGGCTGCCAGTGGCACTGGGTCACTAGTGTTTATTGATGATGTGACACAGGACAGAAGCAGCCGGATGAATTCTGAGGTATTCAGAGACATACTGTGTGCTCAAATCCAGCCAAACTGATTGGCCGGCATTTCATAATACAGATGGACAATGACCCAAAACATAAAGCCAAAGCAACCCAGGAGTTTATTAAAGCAAAGAAGTGGAATATTCTTGAATGGCCAAGTCAGTCACCTGATCTCAACCCAATTGAGCATGCATTTCACTTGTTAAAGACTAAACTTCAGACAGAAAGGCCCACAAACAAACAGCAACTGAAAACCGCTGCAGTAAAGGCCTGGCAGAGCATTAAAAAGGAGGAAACACAGCGTCTGGTGATGTCCATGAGTTCAAGACTTCAGGCAGTCATTGCCAACAAAGGGTTTTCAACCAAGTATTAGAAATGAACATTTTATTTACAATTATTTAAATTGTCCAATTACTTTTGAGCCCCTGAAATGAACGGATTGTGTTTAAAAAATGCTTTAGTTCCTCACATTTTTATGCAATTGTTTTGTTCAACCCAATGAATTAAAGCTGAAAATCTGAATTTCAACTGCATCTGAATTGTTTTGTTCACAATTCACTGTGGTAATGTACAGAACCAAAATTAGAAAAATGTTGCCTCTGTCCAAATATTTATGGACCTAACTCTATCTATCTATCTATCTATCTATCTATCTATCTATCTATCTATCTATCTATCTATCTATCTATCTATCTATCTATCTATCATTATTATAACAACAACACACAGGCTGTACAATACTTCCTTTCTGTTTAGGACAGTTGTTGAAACGGGATTATTTTCTCATGTTATTTGCCATTTTCACTTCATTCTCACAGCCATATCTTAACAGTATTTATTGGCCACATAATTCAGTGTCACAATATTCATGCAGCTTGTGACCAATATGACCAATAAATACTGTTAAGACATGACTGTGAGAATGAAGTGAAAATGGCAAATAACATGAGAAAATAATCCCGTTTCAACAACTGTCCTAAACAGAAAGGAAGTATTGCACAGCCTTTGTGTTGGTATAATAGATAGATAGATAGATAGATAGATAGATAGATAGATAGATAGGAAGGAAGAAGAAATATACTCAGGAGAAAGATACACTGTATAAGAGAAAAACTGAAACAATCTCCGTTGAAATAATTATAGTAGTAAAGGAGCCAATCAAAAAAAATGATCAGAGACTGAACTGGAAAAGGAAAAAAACAATAACAGTGAAGGGGAGCGCTATAAAGATATCTAAGCAATGGGAGTAAAGGTGAGGTAATGAAAGGAAAAAAGTCAGAAGATACTTTTCTTGGGGCAAATTTGATCGCATACGATGCTTTAACACATAAGCCAAATACATGTGATGTGAGTGATAAGTCTCTACAGCGGGGAATGGGCTATGAACTCTCCAGATATAGAACTCAGTGGTCAGAACACAGACTGAGGCCATGAGGCTCAATACAGCCTAAGCCCCTCCCACTGGATTCCACCATTCATAAAAATAATCAATTATCTCAATGTGTCAGAATCCTCACAAAATAATGAATCAAGTAAGAAAACATAAAACAAAGAAACAAGCAAGCAAAATAATTTCCATTCACCCAAAACATTTCTGTCCAATTAGAATCCCCACTCTGGCAATAACTATAAAAACACCCTTTCCAAAATGGAAACCCTCAGTTCTCTGTCCATCCATCCATCCATCCATTATCTGTAGCTGCTTATCCTGTTCTACAGGGTCGCAGGCAAGCTGGAGCCTATCCCAGCTGACTATGAGTGAGAGGCGGGGTACACCCTGGACAAGTCACCAGGTTATTGCAGGGCTGACACAGAGACAAACAACCATTCACACTCACATTCACACCTACAGTCAATTTAGAGCCCCTATTTACAGTGAATGGTATGGTCCTTCGGTTTCCCCCGGAACCAGGAAGTGGATGCTGAAATGAATGTGATGAACTGTTTACAGAGTGGTGATTACCGAGTTTTAACAAATAAATGATTGTTTTTAACAGCCAGTATGTATCATTGCATTTGTGGAAACCAGACAGAGTTAATACATACGCGTATGAGTGGTGAATGTATTTTAATGGAATACTATGGACGAGGAATGACAAACAAACTGTGGTTGATTAAAATGCCGGAAGGCCTTTCCTTCCCCCGCATTCCTACACAACACAGTTGTAAGAATGATAATGAAGTTATGGCAATTAGTGATAAATGACAAAATGGCCAGTAAACCAGAAATATGAAACAATGCAAACAGTAGTGACAATGTAGTGTGGAGAATACCAGCGACACTAGATGACTGCGTGCTCGGTGCACAATTCCTAAAGGTCATGGGTCACTCTGTGACAGTTACCTTTCTTTATCTACTGTTGATGGTCAAGGTTGTGTTCACGCCTGCATAGCTCATGTAATTATTCAAAGATACATTCCTCAGACACAGAATATATGCGATATGGATATATGCAATTTCTGGGGGGCATGGTTCCAGGCATGAGCTCAATGGAGCTCATTTGAATGGTGAAGGGCATACGTCTGCCAAGCCACATATTATCAACATCAAAATCAAATCACTTGAACATAGGATAATCCTAAAGCTGTCCACCAAATTTCATCCAAATCCGTTCACTACTTTTTGAGTTACATTGGGAACAGACATAAAAATCCTGGATCCATATACATATCCGGATTTGCATAAAAATTTAAGCAACTGTTCTTTGATCCATGGCTCACCTTTCCTCAAAATTTCATCAAAATCTGTTCACTACTTTTTGAGTTTAATTGTGAAAATTCAAACAAACAAATGGAGGTGGAATCATAACCTCCTCCAACACAGTTGGTGGAGATAAACATCAGATTAGCCATGTCAACTGCAAAATAATAATATGATTTGTAAAGTTATTACTCAGGTCGTTCTTCACCAGACATACAGACCACCAATGTGTATTTAATTTTTTTCCTTCACTGTATTTACTGTGGCAGCGGGTGCGTGGTCAAGCATCGGTCTGTGACCAGAGGGCGGAGTCAGGGAAGGTAAGTGGCAGAATCACTGCACCTGATGTCAGTTAACCTGTGTTTGTGTGTCTTCCCCAGTGACCGCACCCTATATAACGAGAGAGAGAGCAGAGGAAGGGAGCTCTCTCCCCAACCAGACAACTGATGTGTGTGTGCGTGTCTGTGTGACTGGGAGATTGAGAAAGCTGAAAAGCTGAAAATAAAGAGTTTTTTGAAACTCAGTTCTGGCCTGCTGTACTTCTGTGCTCTACCCACCCGCTCAAAGTCCTACAGTGGTGCCGAAACCCGGGGAGGAGCACAGAGGAGAACAGCCCCATGGAGTCCTCCCACTTTGTGGACCTGATCCACGCCCTCACCACAGCCCAACAGAGCCAGCACCAAGCGCTGGTCGCCCTCCGGAAGGAGCAAGCGCAAAGGTTCAAGGCCCTGGTACTGGCGCAACAGGAAGATCGTCAGGCGTTCCGGCACCTCCTCGCGTCGGCGGGGTCCACCACCTCCACTGCCACGGGCCCTCCCCACCTCACCCTAATGAAGATGGCCCGCACGACGACCCCGAGGCCTTCCTAGAGCTCTTCGAGCAAGCAGCAGAGGCCTGGGGCTGGCTGGTGGAACAGCGCGCAGCGCGCCTCCTCCCCCTGCTAACGGGTGAGGCGCAGCTGGCCGCGCTACAGCTCCCCGCCGACAGCCGGCTGGTCTACGCAGACCTGCGCCGGGCTGTCCTCCAGTGTGTGGGGTGCACCCCTGAACAACAATGCCAGTGCTTCCGCGCTCTACGCCTAGAGGAGGTCGGCCGGCCGTTCGCGTTTGCCCAGCAACTCCGGGACGCCTGCTGGCGGTGGCTGACGGCTGACAACCGCGATGCCGAGGGAATCATCGATCTGGTGGTACTGGAGCAGTTCGTCGCCTGACTTCCTGAAGGGACCGCGGAGTGGGTCCAGTGCCATCGCCCGGTGTCGCTGGATCAGGCCATCGAGAGAGAGACTTTATTTATAATGAGGGTAACACTAAATAGCAATGCTAATAAACTTGTGGCCCTCCCTAAAATAAATGTATACAATATAAACTATAAAAACTATTTACACTAAATTACAATAAAAACAATATGATAATCATATTAATAGATATAAATAAGAAACAAATTATTATAAAATTATATTACAAAATGATATAAAAGACGCTGCTCAGAAAACGCCCGCTCTCTGAGAGATTCCTTAAAGGGCATAAGCTGTTCAATTCGCCTTGTAGAGAGAGGGAGAGTATTCCAAAGGCGGGTAGCAGAAACAGAAAAAATGTGCCCGCCTTCTGTCTCCCTTCTGTATTTTGGGCAGCGTAGATTAAGATCAGCATAGCGCGTGCGTCTTTTGTTGGCGTAGCTATTTAGAACAAGTTGCTCTCTTAAAAAGGTAGAAACGTTATCATAAATCCGCTTATGAACGAGAGCGCATTTGTTTATCTTAAACTGTTCGTGTACTGGAATCCATCCAAGTCTATTAAACAGTTCCACAGATGATGCTTGCGGTTCTGCGAAAAGAATAACTCTGGCAGCGCGCTTCTGTAATTTAAGAATCCGATTTAGACATTCTTTATCATACTCAGACCATACTGCACTACCATAATTAATGATTGGTTGAATTAAGGCATTATAGTATTGTTTACGTTGTGCTAACAGCAAAAACGATCTTATTTTCCTTAGAATTGCAATACGGGAGCCCACTTTTTTACATATTTTTTCTACATGTTCGTGAAACGAAAGTTCACTATCTATATCAAGTCCAAGTAATGTTGCACTTGAGACATTATCTAGTGCTGCAGCGCTATTGCTCGCCTTAACGCACAGTTCTACACTTGTCTTCGAAGCAAGGCGCTTGCCTGTGATCGTCAGGACCTTTGTCTTCTTCTCATTTAGGAAGAGCTTATTGTCATTAGCCCATGACTCGATCTCTCTTAATGACGTATTGAGAGAGTCATTCAGAAGGTGCAGATTGGTGACGTCAGCTGCAGCAGAGACAATAGTGTCGTCGGCATAAAGGTCCACTTGAGTCGAAACATGCAATGGCAAATCGTTTATGAATAATAAAAAGAATAGCGGCCCTAGTATAGATCCTTGAGGAACTCCGTAATCCATATGCATTTCCGAAGAAACTTCACCATCCACTTGTACCACCTGTCGCCTGTTAGAAAGATATGAACAACACCACGCCAGCTCTTTGTCAACAACCCCATACACCTTTAACTTCTGTAGCAGCAGTTCATGGTCCACCATGTCAAATACCTTGGTGTAGTCCATGAGTACCAAACCCGACACCACATTATTGTCAAGATTAAATAGGAGTTCGTCCACTATCTTGATTAAAGCTATTTCAGTACTATGATGTTTCCTAAAACCAGACTGCCTGGAGTAGAGAAGGTTGTTGTCACTGAGATAGGTATACAAAGAATCATGCATATAGCGCTCAATGACCTTGGACAAGACAGGAAGAACCGAGATGGGACGGAAGTTGCTCGGATCAGTACGATCACCTTTCTTAAATAGTGGGGTAACCTTGGCTAATTTCCACCTTTGGGGGAATGTTCCACTAGAAAATGATAGATTAATCAGCTTTGCTATACTCGGTGCAATAGCAGGAGCAGCAATTCGCAATACACGAGAACTGATTTTGTCAATACCAGAGGCCTTGTTTGGATTGATCATTATTATACGGGCAACCTGTGTACTTGTTATAGCAGGAACCGAGAATAAAACATCCAGGTCTTTCCGTGATTTCACATAGCTCAGAAGTTTAGAAAGACAAAATGGCGCCTGAGCCATAGTACCTCTCAATGTGTCGGCGATCGTTGAGAAATACGCGTTGAACTGCTCCGAGATGTCCTTAGAGTTTTCCACAGTACTCTTGCCAATTTCAAGCTTTATTATCCCACAATTGTTCTTGTTAGCGCCTGTCAGAGTTTTAATATATTTCCAGATCACACTCGTATTATTCCTGTTTTCCTTGAATGACTTCGAATAGAACTCACGCTTGGCGGAGGATCATTTGGCGGCTGTTCCAACGGCAGGATCACAGATCTCCTCCTCTCTCCCTCCCCTTCTGTGTCTCGTCCTCGCCCCGTTACCCCACCGTGGAGGCGGGGGCCAGCCCGCTGCATCCACGGTGCCCTCCCGTTTCCCGCTTCCGTGTCTGTGTCTCCCCCCCCCCTCAGGTGAGTGAGCCCCAGAGCACCGGTGCAGAGAGAGAGCCCGGGCCGGTTTGCTGGCACTGCGGGGAGCCGGGGCACCTCCAGCATCAGTGCTCGGCAATGGAGGTGGGCGCAGTCGTCCGGATCCCCGACGCGCCAGGAACCGCCCTCAATCGGGCCGAAGCATATCGCATACCGGTGAGTGTCCAAGGGGATACATATCAGGCTTTGGTGGACTCCAGCTGTCATTAGACCTCAATCCACCAAAGCCTGGTGCAAGACGAGGCATTGGGGAGAGCACAATTGGTGAAGGTGTTGTGTGTGCACTGTGATGTTCACAGCTACCCTTTAGTGTCGGTCCACATTCTATTTCGAGGGGAAAAATTTAGTGTAAAGGCGGCGGTTAATCCTCGCCTTACCCACTTGATAATTTTGGGGACTGATTGGCCGGGATTTCGGGAGTTAATGACTCATTTAGTGAAGAGTGGGTCCTGCCATAGTTCAGTAGGGGGAGGTCCTGGTGTGGCATTGGCAGGAGCAGCTGTCACAGAGCCGTCTACGTCATCTCCGCATCAGAGTGAGGAGCAGCAGGCTCCTTCTCCCTCTCTCGGGGAATCCCTCGCGGATTTCCTGTTAGAGCAGTCGCGAGACGAGACACTGCAGCATGCGTTTGACCAAGTGAGAGTAATTGATGGTCAAACGCTCCAGCCAAACGCCACCCCGTCCTTCCCCTATTTCTCCATTATGAAGGATAGATTATACCGAGTGACGCAGGACACTCAGACTAAGGAGCCGGTCACACAACTTTTGATCCCAAAGAGCCGCCGGGAATTGATATTCCAGGCGGCTCACTTTAATCCCATGGCTGGACACTTGGGGCAGGATAAGACACTAGCCCGAATAATGGCCCGGTTCTATTGGCCAGGGATTCGCGGCGATGTCCCTAGGTGGTGTACGGCATGCTGCGAATGCCAATTAGTAAATCCAGTGGCCATTCCAAAGGCGCCTCTGCGCCCTCTACCATTAATCGAGACCCCGTTCGAAAGAATTGGGATGGATCTCCTTGGGCCATTAGATCGGTCAACACGAGTGTATCACTTTATTTTAGTTCTGGTGGATTATGCAATGTGATACCCGGAAGCAGTGCCTCTTTGCAATATCTCAGCATGTAGTATTGCGGAAGCACTCTTCCATGTCATCTCCCGAGTCGGACTCCCCAAAGAGATTCTGCACTTCGTTTATGTCACGCACACTGCGCGAACTATATGGGTTACTGGGAATTAAGCCGATCTGCACCAGCGTTTATCACCCACAAATGGATGATTTAGTTGAACGGTTCAATCGCACCCTCAAGAATATAATTAAAAAGTTTGTATGCGAGGACGCACACAATTGGGATAAATGGCTCGAACCCCTGTTATTCGCAGCGCGAGAGGTCCCACAAGCCTCCATGGGGTTCTCCCCATTTGAATTATTATATGGGCGTAAGCCGCGCGGCATCCTAGATGTACTGCGGGAAAATTGGAAGGAGGGACCTTCACCAAGCAAAAATGAAATTCAATACGTTATCTACCTGTGCGCAAAACTCCACACACTCACACACCTAACCCAAGAGAATTTGCAGCAGGCCCAAGAACGGCAAGCCTGCCTGTACGACAGGGGTACACACCTTCGGGAGTTCGCACCGGGAGATAAAGTACTTGTACTGTTGCCCACGTCGAGCTCCAAATTGATCGCCAAGTGGCAAGGACCCTTTGAGGTCACACGGCGAGTCAGGGACATTGACTATGAGGTGAGACGAACGGACAGGGGTGGGACGCTACAGATTTACCACCTCAATCTGCTCAAACTCTGGAATAAGGAGGTCCCTGTAGCATTGGTGTCGTTGGTTCCAAAGAAGGCTGAGCTTAGCCTGGGCCTGGCCATCCTAAGTGTGACGCAACACGAGGGCCTGTTGCAAGCTTAGTCTGGCAAGGCAAGATATCTACAGCTCTTCCAAGCTCCCGAAAAATTGGGAGTCAATCAACTTTGAGCATCTCCAACGGCCCTGGGTAGAGGCGTGTTCAAGGCAGTGACGTAGTAGAACTGCGACCGGAAGCCATAGATTGTTTACAGAATCTATCCCGGAAGCGCTTCATTCACTAGAAACATTACGAACATGGAGCAAGTTCACATTGAAAACAGAGCAAAGAGTAGCCCTGGAGGTATTTATTGAAAGGAACGACGTTTTCGCCTTGCTCCCGACCGGCTTTGGTAAGAGTTTAATCTACCAGTTAGCCCCGTCGCTTCACATACGTCAGAGGAAAGAGTGATGTGATTGGTTTAAGCTTCGTCACAGCCTTTTCTGGCTTTGACCAGTAGCAAACTGAGGCATTTCAGGGAGGCGGGTCAACCACGCACTTTGGGAAACGGTTGGGCTTAATATCTTTGCCAGACCAAATGCTCGCAGAGCTTTGAAGTCGCGTTAGCCAGACTAGGCTGAGCTGGGGCCGGAGGTTCAAAAGGGAACATTGACATCGCTTACCTCTCCGGTCCCCTGTGGAGACCACCTCTCCCTGACCCAACTCACGGAGGTTGCCCAGTTGCAGACCGAATTTTCGGACGTGTTCTCGCCCCTGCCCGGCCGCACCCGCCTCATAGAACACCACGTTGAGACGCCCCCAGGGGTGGTAGTGCACAGCCGCCCTTACAGGCTACCCGAACACAAGAAAAAGGTGGTTCGGGAAGAACTCGAGGCCATGCTCGACATGGGCATTGTCAAGGAGTCTCACAGTGACTGGAGCAGTCCGGTGGTCTTGGTTCCCAAGGCTGACGGGTCAGTCCGGTTCTGTGTGGACTATAGAAAAGTCACTGCGGTGTCTAAATTTGATGCGTACCCAATGCCTCGTATTGACGAGCTGCTCGATCGACTAGGCATGGCTCGCTTTTATTCAACACTGGATTTGACAAAGGGTTATTGGCAAATCCCCTTGACTCCTTTATCCCGAGAAAAAAAACAGCCTTTTCCACACTGTTTGGCTTACACCAGTTTGTCACACTTCCTTTTGGGCTGTTTGGGGCACCCGCTACGTTCCAGCGGCTTATGGACAGGGTCCTCTGCCCCCATGCCACCTATGCGGCCACATACTTAGATGACATTATAATCTATAGTAATGACTGGCCGCGGCATCTGCAACACCTGAGGGCCGTCCTTAGGTTGCTGAGGCGAGCGGGTCTCACGGCCAACCCGAAGAAGTGTGCGATTGGGCGGGTGGAAGTACAGTATCTGGGCTTCCACTTGGGCAATGGGCAGGTATCTGGGCTTCCACTTGGGCAATGGGCAGGTGCGTCCCAAAATTAATAAGACAGCTGCGATTGTGGCCTGCCTGAGGCCCAAGACCAAAAAGGGGGGTGAGACAGTCCCTGGGGCTGGCTGGCTACTATCGTAGGTTTATACCTAATTATTCGGACGTCACCAGCCCGCTGACTGATCTGACTAAAAAGGGAGCACCAGATCCGGTCCAGTGGACGGAGCAATGCCAGCGGGCTTTCTCTGAGGTGAAGGCTGCACTGTGTGGGGGGGCCCACTGTTACACTCCCCTGACTTTTCTCTCCCCTTTATGTTGCAGACAGATGCGTCGGACAGAGGGCTGGGGGCTGTTCTGTCCCAGGAGGTGGAGGGGGAGGATCGCCCCATGCTGTACATCAGCAGAAAAGCTGATGTGCGTGAGGGGCACTACAGCACGATAGCAAAAGAGTGCCTAGCCATCAAGTGGGTGATCCTCGCCCTCCGCTACTACCTGCTGGATGCCCTTTCACCCTCTGTTCGGGACCACGCGCCCCTCCAGTGGCTCCACCGCATGAAGGATGCCAACGCATGGATCACCCGTTGGTATCTGGCACTCCAGCCCTTTAACTTCAAGGTGATCCACAGGCCGGGGGCGCAGATGGTCGTGGCGGACTGTTTTGTACTCTTTCCCCCACTACTACATTTATCTTTATGGCATTTGGCAGACATCCTTCTCCAGAGCAACGTACATTTATTACATTTATACAGCTTAGGAGTTTAGGGTTAATCACCTTGCTCCAAGGCCCAGTAATGCAGTGAAATATTTAAGTCACATGGATTTTCAACAGTGAATCATTTTCTGAGGAAGTCTGAGCTGTTAAAGAGTTCCTGGCCACAGTACAGATATAACAGATGGAGTTTTGTATCATTATAAATGAAACAAGAAAAACAGTGTCAAAAGTACATACCGTATACCGGTAGTAGTTGTAAGCCATTGAAATTTGGAGCATAACTTGTCTGATATGTATGTTATTACAGTAAATGTTCATTGTAGGCCAGGGATTTAGAGCTGTTTTGTGGTGTTTTGTTTAGCGTTAGTGGGTGGGTCAAATATTTGTGTGTGTGCGTGTGTGTGTGTGTGTGAGACACACTGTGTCCAAACTCCTGTCAGGCAAAAACAGGAATCTGAGGCTATGGTGGGTACAGGTTCACTGCAACTGTCTTCATTCCTCGTTCTCTTTTTTTATGTTAAGCAGAATATTTATAACTTTTTAAAAACTTTTTTTTTGTGGAAAGTAACGAACTACTCTACATGTATGCTTGTAACAGTACTTGAGTATATAGTAGTTCATTGTAACATTGTTTATTTGTATATTTAAATCAGAGAACTTTTACTTCTTACTTTTATTTTTAAAATAAATTATTCTACATAGGGTTACTGTGGGGCGGCATGGTGGTGTCGTGGTTAGCACTGTCCGCCTTACAGCAAGAAGGGTCCTGGGTTCGAGCCCAGCGGCTGACGAGGGTCTTTCTGTGTGAAGTTTGCATGTTCTCCCCGTGTCTGCGTGGGTTTCCTCCGGGTGCTCCGGTTTCCCCACAGTCTAAAGACATGCAGGTTAGGTTAACTGGTGACTCTAAATTGACCGTAGGTGTGAATGGTTGTCTGTGTCTATGTGTCAGCCCTGTGATGACCTGGCGACTTGTCCAGGGTGTACCCCGCCTCTCGCCCATAGTCAGCTGGGATAGGCTACAGCTTGCCTGCGACCCTGTAGGACAGGATAAAGCGGCTAGAGATAATGGATGGATGGATGGATGGATGGATGGATGGGTTACTGTGGCAAGATGAGCAGTGGAGGAGTCAACGGAAGAAGCAGAAACCATTTTCCAGTAAAAAGTGCTCTTTTTAATGTCTTTTTCTATTTTTCATCTCATTATCTCTAGCCGCTTTATCCTGTCCTACAGGGTCGCGGGCAAGCTGGAGCCTATCCCAGCTGACTACGGGCGAAAGGCGGGGTACACCCTGGACAAGTCGCCAGGTCATCACAGGGCTGACACATAGACACAGACAACCATTCACACTCACATTCACACCTACGGTCAATTTAGAGTTACCAGTTAACCTAACCTTAGGGGACCAGATTTCCCTAGTCTGAAACCGGGACACTTTTGCGCGCGACCATGCTCGTGCTCGCACACCTTTTTTTTACCTAAACGTGACACTCAGAGAGGTGCTCTTATAATTTTGTTGAAGCTCACATTTATCAACATCTCACATGAAATAAAACAAACAGGCATTTTGTTATCTAGTAGCATGGTGGTATACAGATCAGTTAAATTATGGTCAGACAACAGATTTTGTAATGGCTGAGAATAGGCCAGGCTATGTCCATAGGCCAAATTTAAACTAATTTATTTCACCTGTTTGTGAGAACACCAAGAAGAATGCATATGCACATGTAGGCTATATCTCTAAAATTGTATGCACTATAGCATGAACTTAAAAAGTAGATATGTGACCTCAACATAGCCTAGGTCAGAATCAACCTTACTAACCATTCCCCACAACTGAATGAATAAAGCAAGAAGATGTGTACAAAAGTGAACACTTTAATGGAAGGTGCAACAAACTGTTCAACACAGCAATATGGCCAAACTGTCAGAATGGTATGTTAAACAGAAACAAAAAAGAGACAAGTGATTTGAGAATATATACTACGGCGACAGCGCTAACCACTACACCACCGTGCCGCCGGCACAAATATATACAGTGCAATAATGAAAACTGTCAGAAAAATGGCAAAACTGTACAAAACCCAAAATAAATAGGCATAAAGTTGCCAGGTTATGCCACTAAAGGACCCTGCACAACCTTCCCACCACCTTACAAACAACACTACCTTCTTGTTCAGTCAGAACCACTGAGCTCTAAAGTCTGAAGAGCTCATAGGCTCGTCACACTGAAGCCAGCTGGCCGCCATCTTACCACTCCCATCGTGTGTATTTGGCTTATGTGTTAAAGCGTCGTATCCGATCAAACTTGCCCCAAGAAAAGTGTCTGCTGACTTTCCCCCTTTCACTACCTCTTCTTATTTTCTCCACTTTACCTTACATATCTTTATAGCACTCCCCTTCACTGTTATTGTTTTTTTTTCCTTTTCCAGTTCAGTCTCTGATAAGTTTTTGAACAGCTCTTTTACTACTATAATTATTTTTAGGGAGATTATTTTAGTTTTTCTCTTATACAGTGTATCTGTCTCTTTTGTATAGTTCTTCCCATCTATCTATCTATCTATCTATCTATCTATCTGTCTGTCTGTCTGTCTATTATACCAGGGATTTAGAGCCGTTTGTGGTGTTTTGTTTAGCGTTAGTGGGTGGGTCAAATATTTGAACTGCTATACCTACCGTAAAACAGCGTCACTCCTTCTGTGTAGTACTCAAACACACACAAGCCTCAGAGATGGTGAGTCGAAAACTTTTGTACTTAGTTATTGTAAGAGCAAAGAACCAGAACTATCATTTTCTTATACTGTAGTCTTCAATTACATTTTGATGCTTACCTTGGACAGTGCATAGGGATGTGGGTTTTAGAGAGGACCTGTGCTTTTCCTAGACAAACAGTAGAAGCTAAGTGCTGTGTTTGCCTATTCTGAATGTATCCATTACATCCTCTTGAGTTCATAGACGACTAAAAGTTGAAGTTTTAATGTATCTTTAAGTTATACGTTATGAAGACTTACCCTGGTGCAAATCCTGGCCAGGATCTTACCAGGATCCTAACCAGGATCTTGTACAGGATCTGAAATATAATCCTAAAGGATCTTGTCCAAGATCCTACAGGATCTTGTCCAAGATCCTACAGGATCCTACAGGATCTTACAGGATCTTACAGGATCCTGTGTAGGATTTGCACCAGGGTACCAGAAAACCATCTACCATAAAAAAAACATTATAGTTCTGTTCACCTAATGTGCAGAATAAAAAAAAAATGTATGTTTACTGACTTTTTAAAATGTGTTTTAGTTTGTCAGGCTTGTAGGGTTTCTGTATATGTGGGAAGTATGTTTATGGTTTATAATCACTGGACATGACTTTGTAAAGTAAAAAAAAAAAAAAGCCTTACAAAAGCAGCTTTTCTGTCTGGTATGTTCAGTGCTGGAATTTCATGTTACCATGACTAGATTCTGCAAGATGCTCAGTAAAACCCACAGCTCATTTCCTTATAAAACTGCACTCATTGTACCTACAGTGCCTTGGAAAAGTATTCATACCCCTTGAACTTTTTCACATTTTTCCACCTTACAACCATGAACTTAAAAGTTTTTTATTGAGATTTTATGTGATAGACCAACACAGGGTAGCACATAATTGTGACGTGAAACAAAAATGATAAATGGTCTTCAAAATTTTAAACAAATAAAAATCTGAAAAATGTGATGTGCATTAGTATTCAGCCCCCCTGCGTCAATACTTTGTAGAGCCACCTTTTGCTGCAATTACAGCTGCAAGTCTTTTGTGGTATGTCTCTACCAGCTGTGCACATCTAGACACTGAAATTTTTTTGCCCGTTCTTCTTTGCAAAATAGCTCAAGCTCAGCCAGATTGGATGGAGAGCGTCTGTGAACAGCAATTTTCAAGTCTTGCCACAGATGTTCAATGGGATTTAGGTCTGGACTTTGACTGGGCCATTCTAACACATGAATATTCTTTGATCTAAACCAGGGCTTTTCAAAGTGTGGGGCGCGCCTCCCCTGGGGGGGCGCCAGAGTTCTTCGGGGGGGCGCAACGTGAGGAAACATAAACCAGAATAAGTTACTATTGCGGACATTTAGCGAATTTCAGCTAGCCTTTGCCAGAGACAAAATGGATCGATTTTTAGTACCTAAAGCTACAGTGAGTGAGGAGACAGAGTCTGGGCCAAGCAAAAAACCAGACCCTCCAGGATTTCGCGATGTTGCGATTTGCAAATTCAACCAATCCCCGTGAATTCAGGGCGGTGTTGCAATTATATCCAATCACCGCAACCTTCCTGCAAATTTGACCAGTCGTTGGCGTCGTCTTGAGGTGACGTTGACAAACTACCTTCCGCCTTACTTCCGTGTATACGTTCAAGAGAAGCAGCATGCGTGCAGTGTTGCCAGATTGGGCGGTTTTAAGTGCATTTTGGTGGGTTTTGGACAGGAGAATGTCAGCAGTATCTGGCAACACTGCATGTGCGAGTCAGTGTTTATGTAGGCTTAAATTCTGTTACTGAAAGTGTTATGTTTACAGTGAAGGACTGTGTGCACTTTATTTTTTACTTAATACAAGAAATTAATGGATGCCAACATTTTTGCCAAAATGGTATTTTATTTTCCATTGTTTAGGCAGCTTCAGCATCATACTGTGAGATTCTGTTCAAATTATTGTTTTTTTTCTTCTATGAAGCCTGAGCCTATTAGTTTATAATTGTTTAATTTAGTCTTCAGGAGATACTACCTGCACACAGTACTAGTATTAATAGTTTTTTTTTTTCTTACATGAAAGCTGAGGCATTTATATTTTAAGGTAACTTCATGTTGCAGGGTTTCCCATACATAGACCATTGCGTGGTGCAGCGCCACACAATGGATTCCTATCGCCACACAATCAGACTCGCGATTTTGAAAAAAAAAATTCCGTTGCGTATCGTTCCGTTCATTTATAGTGCTCTTTCTTCTCGTTCGCCGCGCGCACACCCACACAGAGAGAGAGAGGCGTGTCCACAGGCCTGCAAGTGCGCATATACCCGGACTGCAAATAGGCCTGTTAGGCTAATTAAAAATAACGCAGCCTTTCCACCCCTTATTTTAAAAGGTAGCCTACGTTGTGCTCGTGATGAGCTTTATCATAGCCTTCTTGGCTTACAGGAAACGGACATCCCTGAGTCAGACAATAAACCAATTTTGATGCAGACAGCAGCAGCTTGACGCGAGGAACCGGCCTTATTGCATTATCCCGTTTATCCCACTTCAGCAATGACTTCCCTTACGATGGGGCACTTGAGTTTTTTTCAGGAAGCCACGCAGAATTAAATGTTCTGATAGGGCATGCAGGCTTTGCACCAATTAGGGTAATGCTTTTTCATTATTGTTCGTTGCCTTGGTGTTACCTTAAGTGGTTTCTTACATCTAATTATGATATTTTATTATTTTGTTGTTACATTATACTATTTATTTCATTTTAGTATTGGTTGAGGTAAGTGTTGAGTTCAATATTTAAAATAAAAACCTCCAGCTTGTTTTTTGCAATTTATTCCTTGAATGTCAACTAAAGAATGATTGAAAGATTGCCACCAAAAAGGCAAAAAAACTAAGGTAAAAACCAGAGCTGCACTGATTGACCGGCTGCTGATCGGAATCGGCCGATTTTCCCGTGATCGGCCATGACTGGCGACCGGCCGGTCAAAATTAAAATATGCCGATTTTCTGCCGATCAAAACTTGTGTATCACATAGAGATGAAAATGGAAATACTCGTAGTTCGCAACTAAAAAGACTGCAGCTCCACTGGCAGCTTGAACATGCTTTCTAGTGCGATTGTGTTGCGCTTGCGCAGAACAGTGTCAGTCCTGCGCGCCTAACGAGCTCCGGCGCGTGCGCCGTTAACAAAAAAAAAAAATCACTATATTTGGATATCCAAATATAGTGAATTTTTTTTTGTGCCAGATATTGGATGTGAAAAGAAGAAAACGTTTGTGGTTGTGTGAATTTCCCATTACAGGAATTAATACGTTAGCCTATTGCCAAACATCTAGGTAGATTTGTACAAAGAGAGAAAAAAAAGTGTCTTGTTTGTTTGTTTTACAACCTTGGTTGCACTTGATTCCATTGGAAATTACTCTACAAATACACATTTGACAAAGATGATAGAATGGCTATGGTATAAGTATGACTGGAAATTATTTTTGTATTTTGATACTGAATGAAGAAATGGGTTGTTCTATAAGGCATAAGTTTTCAGATCTAAATAGGCTTATGAAGGTGTGTTCCATAGCAGTAGGTAAATAATATATGAGGGGGATGTTGTTTTTGTGCCAGATATTGGATGGGAAAAGAAAAAATGTTTGTGTGAATTTCCTATTTCAGGAATTAATATGTTAATACCAAACATGAAGAAAGATTTTACAAAGAACAATGTCTTTTTGTTTGTTTTCAACCTTTTGAGGTGTTGAAAATTTATTACTGAAAATCTGGCAGAATGTTCTATTAAAGAAAAGATAAAAAGAAAATAGTCTTTGTGTGTGCTGTGAAGTGGTTTGAAAAAATGAAATCAGAATCGGCCAAAATCGGTATCGGCAGGTCACACTCCATGGAAAATCGGAATCGGCCCAAAAAATTGCAATCGGTGCATCTCTAGTAAAAACTAAACTTTAACTTCAGTTTTGGTGAGTAATTTTCATAAATTTAAAAGAGGTTTTCCACCAACATCAAGCCCAGCAAACTAATGGCCTGCCCTGTAATGTAAAGTTGGGTCGAGGAATGAAACCAGGCAGGGTTCTGGTAAAAATTGTTTTAGCTGTCTTCTCTTAAAGAACTTAAAAGAATTTAGATTGAACTGAATAATCTCAAATGCTTCTTGTAGCTTTAAAATAGTCCCAGCAGGTGACTCTGAAGAAAAATACTGTGTGTTTGAACACCGCCCACTGTAAACACTTTGCATACACCCCAATAACCGACTCCACCGACCACCATGACACCACCGCGCACGATTCCCTCATCGGCACAGTGGATCACCACAAATTGCTACCTGGTCTGTGGGAAAAACTGTGTTGTGCTGTGAGGTTCTATGCACTTTAACTTTTGAACCAACAGGTGCATTTGGATAAGTAAAGCCTATTTTTCTGCATTTTTGTAGTCCTGGTAATCTTTTATATTGGTAAAGTTGTTTATAGGACCATTTCTCAGTGTCTTTGTTTTTTTAATCAATAGTTTTTCAGTAATAACTTAATATTTAACATATCACTCAATTTTAATCACAAAAAGAGAAAATCGCAACAATTTCTCGCAACTTTCACTTCCTCCCGCAATGTCTTGTCTCGTCTTCTTCCGCTTTATCCGGGACCGGGTCGCGGAGGCAGCAGTCTAAGCAGGGAAGCCCAAACTTCCCTTTCCCCAGACACCTCGGCCAGCTCCTCGGGAAGAACACCGAGGCGTTCCCAGGCCAGCCGAGAGACATAGTCCCTCCAGCGTGTCCTGGGTCTTTCCCGGGGCCTCCTCCCGGGGGGACATGTCTGGAACACCTCCCCAGGGAGGCGTCCAGGAGGCATCCGAAAAAGATGCCCGAGCCACCTCAGCTGATTCCTCTCGATGTGGAGCAGCAGCGGCTCTACTCCGAGCTCCTCCCGAGTGACTGTGCTTCTCACCCTATCTCTAAGGGAGCGCCCAGCCACCCTGTGAAGGAAACTCATTTCGGCCGCTTGTATCCGCGATCTTGTTCTTTCGGTCATTACCCAAAGCTCATGACCATAGGTGAGAGTTGGAACGTAGATTGACCGGTAAATTGAGAGCTTTGCCTTTTGGCTCAGCTCCTTCTTCACCACGACGGACCGGTAAAGCGACCGCATCACTGCGGAGGCTGCACCAATCCGCCTGTCGATCTCACGCTCCATCCTTCCCTCACTCGTGAACAAGATCCCAAGATACTTAAACTCCTCCACTTGAGACAGGACTTCTCCACCAACCTGAAGAGGGCAAGCCACCCTTTTCCGGTCGAGAACCATGGCCTTGGACTTGGAGGTGCTGATTCTCATCCCAGCCGCTTCACACTAGACTGCAAACCGCCCCAGTGCATGCTGAAGGTCCTGGTTTGAAGAAGCCAACAGGACAACATCATCCGCAAAAAGCAGAGATGAAATCCTGTGGTTCCCAAACAGGATTCCTTCTGGCCCCTGGCTGCACCTAGAAATTCTGTCCATAAAAATTATGAACAGAACCGGTGACAAAGGGCAGCCCTGCCGGAGTCCAACATGCACTGGGAACAGGTCTGACTTACTGCCGGCAATGCGAACCAGACTCCTGCTCCGTTCGTACAGGGACCGGACAGCCCTTAGCAAAGAGCCCCGAACCCCATACTCCCGAAGCACCCCCCACAGAATACTACGGGGGACATGGTCGAATGCCTTCTCCAGATCCACAAAGCACATGTGGACTGGTTGGGCAAACTCCCATGAACCCTCGAGCACCCTATGAAGGGTATAGAGCTGGTCCAGTGTTCCGCGACCAGGACGAAAACCGCATTGTTCCTCCTGGATCCGAGGTTCGACTATTGGTCGAATTCTCCTCTCCAGTACCCTGGAGTAAACCTTCCCTGGGAGGCTGAGAAGTGTGATTCCCCTATAATTGGAGCACACTCTCCGGTCCCCTTTCTTAAAAAGAGGGACCACCACCCCAGTCTGCCACTCCAGAGGCACTGTCCCTGACCGCCACGCAATGTTGCAGAGGCGTCAACCAAGACAGCCCCACAACATCCAGAGACTTGAGATACTCAGGGCGGATCTCATCCACCCCCGGTGCCTTGCCACCGAGGAGCTTGCAAACCACCTCAGTGACTTCAGCTTGGGTAATGGACGAGTCCACCTCTGAGTCATCAGCCTCAGTCTCCTCAGTGGAAGACATGATGGTGGGATTGAGGAGATCCTCAAAGTATTCCTTCCACCGCCCGACAATGTCCCCAGTCGAGGTCAACAGCTCCCCACCCGCACTGTAAACAGTGTTGGCAGAGTACTGCTTCCCCCTCCTGAGGCGCCGGACGGTTTGCCAGAATTTCTTCGAGGCCGACCGATAGTCCTTCTCCATGGCCTCCCCGAACTCCTCCCAGTTCCGAGTTTTTGCCTCCACAACTGCCCGAGCTGCAGCACGCCTGGCCTGCCGATACCCGTCAGCTGCCTCGGGAGTCCTGGAGGTTAACATGGCCCGATAGGACTCCTTCAGCTTGACGGCATCCCTTACTTCTGGTGTCCACCACCGGGTTCGGGGATTGCCGCCACGACAGGCACCGGAGACCTTGCGGCCACAGCTCCGAACAGCTGCGTCCACAATGGAGGTAGAGAACATGGTCCACTCAGACTCAATGTCCCCCGCCTCCCTCGGAAGCTGGGAAAAGCTCTCCCGGAGGTGGGAGTTAAAGACCTCCCCAACAGAGTGCTCGGCCAGACGTTCCCAGCAGACCCTCACCATACGTTTGGGCCTGCCAGGTCTGTCCAGCTTCCTCCTCTGCCAGCGGATCCAACTCACCACCAGGTGGTGATCAGTTGACAGCTCGGCCCCTCTCTTCACCCGAGTGTCCAAGACATAGGGCCGGAGATCAGATGAAACGACTACAAAGTCTATCATCGACCTCCGACCTAAGGTGTCCTGGTGCCACGTGCACTTATGGACACCCCTATGCTCAAACATGGTGTTCGTTATGGACAAACCGTGACTAGCACAGAAGTCCAATAACAAAACACCACTCGGGTTCAGATCGGGGAGGCCGTTCCTCCCAACCACACCCCTCCAGGTGTCACTGTCATCGCCCACGTGAGCATTGAAGTCCCCCAGTAGCACAATGGAGTCCCCAGTCTGAGCACTCCTCAGTACCTCTCCCAGAGACTCCAAGAAGGCCGGATACTCTATACTGCTATTTGGGCCGTAGGCACAAACAACAGCAAGAGCCCTCTCCCCAATCCGAAGGCGCAGAGAGGCAACCCTCTCGTTCACTGGGATAAACTCCAACACATGGCGGCTGAGCTGGGGAGCTATAAGCAAGCCCACACCAGCCCGCCGCCGGTCACCACGGGCGACTCCAGAAAAGTGGAGAGTCCAGCCCCTCTCGAGGAGCTGGGTTCCAGCAATGTAATTGCAACAAAAACCTAAAAAACACCACAACTTTCATTGCAATTTTTTGGAAACACCCCCCCCCCCCCCCCCCCCCCCCCCCGCAACATCAGACATTTTAGCCCGCAACAATCACAAAAAAGGCCCACGGAATCCTGGGGGGACTGAAAAAAGAAGGAAGTATGACCACGATTATTTAAAGTTTGGATTTTCATGGACTGGATCTGAAGATGCTCCACTGCCACAGTGTGTTGTCTGCCAAGAGGTGCTAGCTAACGATGCTATGAGATGTTTAAAATGTGTAAAACAAGATGTTTTAAAAAGAAAAGCACAGATGTTTAAAATGTGTAAAAAAAATGTTTTAAAAGCACAGATGTTTAAAATGTGTAAAAGAAAAAAATAAAAATATGTACAACAACCATTTTTTGAATGGAACTTTAAGTATAGCAACAACAAAAATTGTGAGGGGGGGGCGCTGTTGTTTATTTGCTCTCTGAGGGGGGGCTGAAGGCCAATTTATGCTGACAACCCAGTCCTCGCAGATAGCGTCACAGACAGTGTCTGCGTAGCCCCCCCACCTTCGCAGACGCTCTGCGCGCACCTCCCAGAAATTGTGACCACCGCAGAAGCCTCGCAGACAGCGTCGCAGACAAGAGGGCTCTGATTGGTCCACTCTACATCCGCTGTACACGCACTTCCGCTTCCCTACTTTCCCGGTTTGGTTTGTTTTCACGACCGGCATTTTTAAAAACACGAGCGAAGGTGGAGCAGCATGAAGAGCGGTTGATTGAGG